>NC_030851.1:32639832-32795364 GCF_000208745.1 Theobroma cacao
TAATATTATATTATTTTAGCCTTTAAAAAGGTCAAAATTTCCAGAATTCTCTTCTTCTTCAAGCCGTCCAAACCAGGAGAGAAAAGGGGGAAAAGAAATAAGAACCCTAGCTGAAAATTTTGGGGAAAATCAAGAGAAATCAAGAAATCAAGCATTAAAAAGGTAAATTTCATTGATTTTCCTTGTGATTTTCACTACCCATGCATTTTTTTCTCATTTTCATGCAAAATTAGAAAGTGGGTATGGACACCCATGCTGGCCAAACCTCCATGGATGAGTTTTGAGCTTGAGTTTTGGTTGATTTTAATTGAATTAAGTGATTTTAATTAGGCTATATTGAAATATAGCAAAAATAAGCTAGAGAAATAATTTTCTCCCATTGAAACCCATTATGCTGAATTTTCTAGTGGAATATTGGTTGCTGATCTTGATGTTTATTTGAGAAATTATGATGAATTATGAGCCTAGAAAAATAATGAGAATTTTCGGAGCAAAAATACGAATTTTTACCCACTAGGGGTATTTTCATAATTTACTGTCGGGACTGATGATTTGCTCCACACTGAGGGATATTAAGTCAATTTGGGTGCAATTGAGGTATAGAAACTGAAAAAAAAAACTAATTTGGAATTTAAATGGACGCGTATATCGAGTTATCGAGTAAAAGACTGAAATAGGCTAACACCGCGTTTAGGCAAAATTTTGACATTTTGCACTTCATATCATGCATTAGTAGTATAAATTAGTTTATTTTGGTTTAGTACCAAAGTAGTAAACCTCTTAATTGTGCAATTTATCAAGGTGACGAATCCTCTAGCAAGGGCAAAGAAATCGCACCCCCATGAGTAATAGTTAGAGTACCCGAATTTAGTTTTCGAAAATAGTGAGTAAACTTATTATTACCTTAATTATCTAGAGTAATTTTATTCAAATTGATGATTTTGTGAAAATTACTTTAAATGGTGAAATTTCTTATTTTATGAGAATTTTATGAAATAAATTGAATTTATAAAATAAACTGAATTTTTATAAGTTGATTTGAAAATTAAATGTTGGATTTAAAATTAGAGTAATTGGAGACCAAAGGATTTATTATAAATTATGATTTAAATCAGTTGGCTTATGATATTATGGCATGATTGGCTGCTTTGATAATTATGTTGAAAAAAAAAATATGAACTGTTTGCTTTGCTTTGATAAATTGATTAGTAATGTAATTGCTATGCTATGCTATTGAGATTTGATTAATTGGTGGAATAAAGATTAGCTACTGTAGTGGCGGGGTTCCGTGGATCAGCCTATTAGAGGGGCACGGTAAACTCCTTTATATTCTCACCTCGATCGTAGAGGCGCGTAAGGTATCTTCTAAGGTGGGCTTTTTGAGTGCACTTCACGTTAACCACCACGTGAAGTGAGACTCAGTCGACGCCAAGAACGGCTGCTCTTTTTTTTCAAAATAAAAACAAGTTTTATGATTATAGAAAATTTTTCACAACCTTGGCGGACTCGGTTGGATACCCTAGTCCAGGTGTCCTTGAGTACAGGATTTGGCATGAGTCAAGTTTTGAGAAATTCACGAGCCATATTGATTATTTGAATAAAGTGAATATTCGTGTTGTGAAAAAAAGAAAACATGTTAGAATGAATTATTTTGATTGTCTCTTTTTACTCGCCTTTAGATTGTTTAGGTGATGTTTGCTTACTCACTGGGATTATTTAATCTCACCACCATTCTTTTCACCCATTACAGGCCCTAAGTAGTGTGTAGATAATTGAGTTGGTCGTGGACTACAGTTGGCTCTACAACCTCACCAGCAGTAGGTTCACTGTCTTTACTACTTTTGTTCATTTGTGGGCTCACGTGTCTCTGTAATTTAAGTTCATGTTTTGACTTACTGTATTACACTATGTGTAAATTTACTTTGCTTTCACGTTATAAAAACTATTTACTGTTATTTCTATAAATATTGCCTTTCAAGAAAATAGAATATTTTTATTGAATATTTATAATTTGATCAATTTTCGGAAGTCTTGGCAAAAAAAAATGCCCTTGTGAGGTGTAAATCGTTTTTCTATTGTTTTAAAAAAATAAAAATAAAATACTCCTCTTAAAATATGATTTATGGAATGATTACTCACGGGGGAAATAAGAAAACAGGTACGAAAGCCTTACGATGTTTCGATCAGTATTCGGGGTATGAATGCCTATCGAGACGTCGCGACGGTTGTCACGGGCTTGATGAGAATTTCGGGTCGTGACACATTTGGTGTAAATCAGAACATGGATTAAAAACATCGCCTAGAGTTGTTACACGCCATGCATCTATAACATGTGATAACGTTATTTTAGCGTGTCACGACATTAGTTATTTTAGGGTAGTTCATTTAACAAGTCAATAATTTCACTGATTAACATGTCACAAGCTATGGGTATTTTAGCCCAGTTCGTGTAAGGACACAGTAATTATAGTAATTGGCGTGTCAGCGTTGGCGTGTTATAATATTTTACGTTATATGCATGGCGTGTTACAACATTTTACATTATATGCACGGCGTGTTACCACATTTTCCGTTATATGCATGGTGTGTTATGAAATTTTACCTTATATGCATGGTGTGTTACAACATTTTACGTTATATGCATGGCGTGTTACCACATTTTACGTTATATGCATAGCGTGTTACAACATTTTACGTTTTATGCATGACGTGTTACCACATTTTACGTTATATGCATGGCATGTTACAACATGACTGACAAATTCTAGAACACGGCATGTCATGTAATGTGTTAAATGATTGACAAATTATTGTTGTTTTCAAAATTTCAGTGAGATTCTAATTGTGCGACTTGTGATAAAACACAGTGGTCAGTGGGTGGATGGCATTTACAAGGGTGGTGAGTCAAGAATGCGGGGGGTTAGGAGTGATTTGTCGTTTGTGGGATTAATGACGCTGGTTAGTGATTTGTCGTTTGTGGGATTGATGAAGGTGGTTAAAGATGTTGTTGGGGTAAACTAAAAAATTGGCGAGATTGAGTTACATGCATTGATCAGTACACCCGGAGAGCTATCACGGCCAATTATCAAAGACGATGAGGATGTTGCATTAATTCTGGTAGAACAAAGGAATGTTCCAACTGTGTATGTCAGCATTAAGGGACGCTAAACAAATGTTATACCACATGAAGAAGCTGAACAACATGGTAAGCAGCTCAATCAAAATGAGATATACAATGCTTCACATATACCACAACATTCGGTCCATAACCCACAACAATGGCAATTGGCATATGCACAAGAGTTTGTGCAGCCTGGTAGACACACGACATTCATAAAACAGTTGGCTGCACAATTTCGATCAGGATATGCATCGAAATAATTAGTTACTTGTGTCCAACAAATGAAATGATCGGGTGAAATTGTCTAGGGTGTAATGGCATTTCAAATGAGAATGCGACACTTGAGTACAACACTGTGACGTTAGAGGGTGACACTGCGACGCTTGAGGATAATACTGCATCTGATGAGGGAAATGAGGATTTGTTCCTTGCTGGTGAAGATAGATTTGATGACAATTCAGATAATGGGCCTGATGAATGGCATGATGAGAGTTCAGAAGAGGGCTAGCTTTATGATAGTGACATTCCAATTTGCAATAATGTTGAAGGCAAAATGGAACCTGTTGGAGGTGTTGATGTAGGAGATGTTCAGTGTGATGACCCCACATACAATAATCCCATCACTGATGAGAACGGGATTCATTCCCCTAGTACATTGCTTCATGACAGTTATCAGGAAAGGAAAAATGCAAGGATATCTCGTGCGTGGGTAATTCCAGGTGCAGGAAGGTTCTCCTTCCAAACAATTACAATTGAGGAGTCGACATGTGTCGATGATTGCTTATACAAAGGAAGAATATTTTCCTCGAAGGTCGAGTTGAAACGAGCTTTAAACATGTTGGCTCTAAAAGAGCAGTTTGAGATAAGAGTAAAAAGGTCATGTAAAGCTCGTTATGAGGTTGGTTGCAAATACAAGGCATCCAAGTTCAGTGTGCGTGCAACGAAGTTACCTGAAAGAGGAGAATTTTGGCAATTTCGGACGTTCCACAAAGTACACACGTGTACTGTTGATGGTTTGTAAGGGCGATTTGCAACCACGAGTGCGAAGATAATAGGTAAACTTATGTCACACAAACTTCAGGCTAATGGAGCAGCATTGAGGCCTAAGGACATAATCGGTGAGATGAGGGTTCAGTGGGGATTGGAATGCCTGTATAATAAGGCCTAGCAAGCGAATGAGTATGCGGAGAGGCTTTTTTTTGGTCCCCCGAAAGAGTCATTTCAACTACTACCCTCGTATTTTTACATGTTGGAACAAGAAAATCCCGACACAGCCACTGCAGTGGCTACTGATAAGGCAAAAAGATTCAAATATTGTTTCTGGGCATGCGGGGCTTGTATTCGGGGGTTTAGGGATGTAATGTGTCCTACGGTTGCAATTGATGTGACACATCTGAAATGCAAGTTCAAAAGTGTTCTGTTTGTCATTGTATGCAAAGATGCGAACGAGTGCGTATATTTAGTTGCATTTGGTATTGGCCACGTTAAGGACGAAGACTCGTGGACGTGGTTACTTAGCAGGCTGCGTGATGCGATTGGTTGTCCTGGAAATACTATGTTCATTTCTTATCAGCATCTCGACATTAAAAAAGCAATCCAAAATGCATACCCAGAAGCGCACCACGATTTATGCGGGTACCACTTGAAGAAAAACTTTAAAAACAAGTTCAAGCGCGATGACGTTTCTATGATTTTCACCCTTGCTCGAGATTGCTATAAGGTTTCCCATTTCAACAGACATATGAACTAGCTCAAGCAGATTCACGCGGGAGCCCATGCTTACTTTATGAGAAAAGGCCCTGTGAGATGGGCACGTGCCTGTTCACCGGTAAGGCGATACCAAATAATGACTTCCAACATTGCGAAATGTGTTAACTCATGCTTGAAGCATGCAAGACAAATGCCAATCACTATTTTGATCAAGTTCATTAGAGACATGTTCCAACGTTGGTTCCATGACCATTACGAGGAGGTTGTCAAGGTGACCACGCCTCTTAGCCTTGGGGTTGCCAGGTAGTTGAGCAAATGGTTCAATGATGGACATCGCTTTATGGTTAAACCTATCAACCGAGTGGAGTTCGAAGTTAAAGACGGAAAGATGGACGGACTTGTAAACCTGTCCACGAAGATGTGTTCATGTTGTGAGTTCCAAATAGATTTACTACCATGCAGCCGTGCTATTGCAGTAATAAGGTCAGAATATCTTTATTTCTTATTTGAATCTTAATTGACATAGTATTTACATTGTGCTTGAACATTGAGTTCATTGTATTTTTCATTAAATGCAAATGTGAAGCCATTGAATTTTACGATAACGACTACAAGACAACCGTTTTGGTGGAGGGTTATACGGGGTTCATTCACTCGATAGGGCATCCTAGTGAGTGGGACATCCCTCTTCATGTGAAACAAATTGTCATTTTGCCACCACCTTGGCGAGGCCAAGCGGGAAGACCTAAGAGGAAAAGGATTCCATCGACTGGTGAAGGCAGTTGAGCACGGAGATGCTCGCAATGCAAGAGGTACGGCCATAACAAACAGAATTGCCCATCACCATTTGCAGTTCCATCCACAAATTCGCCACCATCTCCAAGTCAATTAGCGCCTCCAAGAGTGCACCGACTGAAAGCATGTTCAAGTTGCAGACAAACCAATCACACACGCAACAACTGTCCAATACGAAAGACAATGTCTAAAAACTAGGGTGTCTTATGGATGAAGACAGCTTGTTGGCCTAACTAAATGTGTATATAGATGTGTAGCATAGTTTCCTTTTGTAGATGAGTCTTTATTTTTTTTATTAATTTTGTAGATATATTATTTGATTATTCATTTCATTTTGTCCGTAGTTTTGAATATTGAATAGACTTGTGAAGTCCATATACTGTTGCCTCCTTTCTCACATTTTATTATGACTTGTATTAAACAATTAATGATTTAATTTAATTCCTTTCTATTTCATTTGATTTAACCTTTTATGTTCTTACAATCAAATCTCTTAAGAGATATAAAATTAATTCATCTAACTTTAGTAGCTTTCTAAATCCTCATATTCAATTTGTTTTTGTAATTTTTTAATCACAACGTTTATTTTATCTTATTAATACCTCCATATAAAACTTTAAGCCAATCACTTAACAAAATAATAATAATAATCTTGTACCAAGGAGTTTACTTCAAAGGATGCAAGTCTAGAAAGAGAAAATTTTGGACTAATTAAAAACATATGATATGAAATTTAATATTAAAACACAAGATTGACCAAACAAATTTAAAAAATTTATGGATCATCCAATCAAATTTCATCTATGAATCATCATAATTAATTTTTATTAAATTAAAATATTTAAAAAATAAAATTAAAATATAAGGACCAAAATTCCTGCAAAATATATTATGCTAAGTTGACACGTTGAGTGCATGCAGACTTCTGTAGTGACACACTAACTTCTTGCATTATTGTAGGGTGACACGGCACACCCCATCTTGTGGTGACATGCTGACTTCTTGCATTATTGTAGGGTGACACAGCACGCCCCACCTTGTGGTGACACGCTGAGTGGAACCAGATAGTTAGTGTGACATGCTGAGTGCATGCAGATTTTTGTGATGACACGTTGACTTCTTGCAATATTGTGGGGTGACACGGCACACCCCATCTTGTGGTGACACACTGAGTGGAACCAGATAGTTGGCATGACACGCTGAGTGCATGCAGATTTCTACGATGACACGCTGACTTCTTGCAGTATTGTGGGGTGACACGACACGTCCCATCTTATGGTGACACGTTGAGTGGAAATAGATAGTTGGTGTGACATGCTAAGTGCATGCAGATTTCTGTGGTGACACACTAACTTCTTGTTATATTGTGGGGTGACACGACATGCCCTAATTGTGGTGACATGCTGAGTGGAACCAGATACTTGGCGTGACAAGCTGACTTGTTCCAATTTTCAGGGGTGACACTCCATGCCCCAATTATGTGACATGCCACGTGGTTGTAGTATTAATTTAAAGGTAGTGTGCTTGAATTGAGAAAGAAAAAGTAATGTATAAAATGTACGAATATTAAAATTAATCAAATTAATTGTATATACAAAAAATGTACAGACAAGGGTCGATATGTTCAAGGTTAGCTCTCACAACTGTTGGAAAAAATTTCTAGAGCGTATTGACGACGCATATTTGCAATCATATTCTGCTTAACTCTAATCGATTCCAATTGTAAAATATCGTCAATGTACCCTATCATGAACATACCGCAACTGACACTATCATCTTGTCGATGCACTTGAGCTTTTGGCAAATGAATTTCCAATGGCATTGGCGTCAAATCCCGTGTCTTCCGACGTGTTTTGTTGAAATAACCGACTTGGTGGCAGATGATTAGCATAATTGTCGTAAGGGGTGTCATTTGAGCCGCTCGCACTTCATTATCCTTAACATCCGAAGTTCTTGCGGAGTCCACCACCTTGATTGCCCACCTCACCAAGTCGATCTTCGCTACCATCCAATGCCCACCCACATTGCAAGGCGCGAGGATGAAATCGACATCTTCCCATTTTTTCCCATATGTCAGCTTCTCACCCTCCACGTACGCTTGCAACTTATCTAGAATTTCCATAGTCGACCGGGCATCTTCAATTGGAAATGAGGTGTGTAGCATATGGATGGTGTCCTGTGAAACATGTATACATTAGCTTACACTTAATGTAATAAAAAACATAGTATTTTCAGAATTGAAAAATTTTCAAATAAACTTACGAAGAATATCGTGTCAACCACACATGCACGGGTAGTGTACAGCTTCGACTTCGGCCCTGTCATCCGCTTATAAAGTACGCTGAGGCATGCGTCTATATGTTCACTACTCATTTCTTCTTTGGGATCTTCTAATGTTGTGAAAAAGTCAGCCCTTGATCCTCTAAGATCCCGACGTTACTCCTGCATATGTAACAGAATGAGTTTAAAAAGCTTTGGTGGATTAATGTTTCATTAAATAACAATATTTACAATGCTATTTATGAGTTTACCTCGCGTACTCGTCTTTCTTGAAAGCTTTGTACGTTTCAACCGTTGTCTTTTTACATCCCGACGGCTCACTAAGGGGTTAACGTATGGGCTTTCCCTATATTTGCTTGCCATTTTCACCCGTGTCTACTCAGTTGGGTCTTAAATTTCTGCTGCACGATGATGGACATCAGATGACTCTGGTGATGACAACCGTGAGCCCCTGGCTTCAGGAGTGCTTTGAGGAAGATGGTCCCCTCTTGCTGTTGCCTCCACTAATGCATCGGCCAAAAGAAGATCCTCTCCTTCAGCCACGACTGAGTGAATGTCCCCCTCCCCTCCAACAGATGCATCGATAACCAGATCGACCTTAGGAATAGGGTCTCCCTCAGCACTAGTAATGTCATCGTAAATGTGCACACCAGGTTCATCATGGTGCCCATCATCAGCATCATCGTGGTCCTCACCAGCACCGTGAGATGAAGGACTACCCTATAGAACGAGACAAATGGAAAAATTTCTTAGCTCATATAATATCACAAACCATAAACCGAGAAACAAAAATAGAACTGCACCTACTAAACGTAAACGACCAATATATGAGCAAAGATAGAACAACATACTTGTGATTTCAGGCCGTCTAGAATTCAACCAACGACACGGTCCTCAAACATTTGCATCACCAGAGTCAACGACTGAATTGAAGCCTTCAGCTCCGACATGTCTTTTTTATACCGGTGCATGATCCGTCGCAGTTAACGCTTCGTGACTACTTCGTCATTGACTTTTGTCGAATGGGTCAACTGTAATAACATATATTACTATTTTATTCAATAATCATATATGAAAGTGTTGAACATTACTCGTTAGAACTTTAATATCCTTACCGGTGGCTCGTTACCACTTTGGGTTGAGCAGGACCGATTTGTGGTTGAGGAGTTGTGGTTGCCTCCCTCAACTACAATAATAGAAATTAATGTGTTACTTGATAAACATATGTGAAAATATTGAACACAAATTGTTAGAACCGATCTTACCGACGGGGTCGTTAACACTGTGCGTCTGAGGAAGACCTCTCATTGGTTGAGGAGCTGTCATCATATGGTCCAATTGCAAACACAAATATGTTATTCGATAATCACATATGAAATTATTGAACATAAACCGTTATAACCGTCTTTACCGGCTCCTCGTTATCATTGTGAGTTTGAGGAGGACTTATCGGAGGTTGTGGAGCTGTCGTCGCATGGTCCAACTGCAAACACAGATATGTTATTCTATAATCACATATGGAATTGTTTAACACAAACCTTTAGAATCGTCCTTATTGGTTCTTCACTACCATTGCCATAGTCGTCACCTTCCTCCATAAACTCGAGGATCGACAGCAGCGACGGTGCACCTCCGCTTCATGGAACTAGTGGCTCTTTTCTACTTCAAGTTTCTCCTCTTTTCCCTCGCACTTAAGCCCTAGTCCATCCCGATCCTCCATGTGCCCTATTGGCACATATTGGTGGCCCTCAAATAACGGGACATCAATGTCCACAAAATAATCTCAGTTGGCCTCATCCGGGGTGGGTTCCAAGGTCTCCACTACCACAACTATAAAATAGGGATTGCGATTAAATTTTTGGAAAAATTATTATACAAATTCATAGAAAAAATCAGTAGTTGTTCACTCACTTGTTGAGATGACTCCAACATCTCAATTGCATTGTAGAAGTCTTTTGGCTTCTAGTTGCATTGCCATCTGCACATGTGTGGGTAGATGTCCTTCGGAGTAGAGGGGGCAACTATCTTTCACAAGGCCAAAATTGCCTCCATTGCCCAGAACTGCAAGTCAAATGTAACTATTACTAGACTGTAAATGATAAACGATTGCAACCATAAATTATTATGTCAAAAGGAAAATGAAAAATGTTACGTGATAGTACCTGTATCACCCACGTTAATCCCTAAATGTTGTATCGTAAATGATCCTTCTGCACATTTCAGGAAGGCACTTCGAACCCCTTCAAAAGGTAGTCCAAGGTCAGCCTCCAAACGTAATGACCCCATGGGAAGACATTCCAAGCGTCGATGTCCTCCACCAACGACAAGAGCCAAAACGTCACCCGTCTATCGTAATCTTGACCAAATAAAATGTTATTTGTGATCAAGATGACTACCATCTTGGTCGCGTCTCTCGGTCGCTCAAAGTTGCCTCAGCGGAACGTATCAAGCAAGGCTTGTAGCTTAACACTCTGCTGCCCGTTCTAGTATCGCGCATGAATTTCATCTACAACAACCTCGTACGATCCTGTGAACACATCCGGCATTCAACGAAACTTCAGTTAGGTGATAAGGCAGAACTCTTGCTTTGATATGTGCACCTTACTTTTCCCAATGGAAAACCATAACTCATGCTCCATTGAATCTGTCATAGTGATTCGACGGATCATGATGTTATGTAGGTGACCAGCGGATAAGTAGCCTTGAGGATATACGTCCAGCAGCATTTTGAAGCATGTACGCTTCACTGCATTGTACTCCCTTTTCTCTTAGAGGGTCTTGTTGATGTAATGCAGTTGCGACCATTTACAGTGGGTGTTAATAGCGACATTGAATGCCCACTTCTCCCTCAGCATAATAAGCAAACTGTCAAGATCCTCATACTGTCTGGACTGCATTTGCAAAACATGACACACATGCACGAGTGAGTTAACCCATAATATGGTAATACGCCATGCATATAACGTATAATGTGGTAACACGCCATGCATATAACATAAAATGTGGTAACACGCCATACATAAAACGTACAATGTTGTAACAGGCCATGCATATAACGTAAAATGTGGTAACACACCATGCATATAACGTACAATGTTGTAACACGCCATGCATATAACGTAAAATGTGGTAACACACCATGCATATAATGTAAAATGTTTTAACACGCTATGCATATAACGTAAAATGTGGTAACACGCATGCATATAACATAAAATGTTGTAACATGCCACGCATATAACGTAAAATGTGGTAACACGCCATACATATAACGTAAAATATTGTAACACGCCATGCATATCAAGTCAAATGTTGTAACACGCCAACGCTGACACGTCAATTACTATAATTCTTGTGTCCTTACACGAACTGGCCTAAAATACCCGTGGAGTGTGACATGCCAATCAGTGTAATTCTTGACCCGTTGCACGAACTGCCTTAAAATAACTAATGTCGTGACAAGCTAAAAACCCCAAAAAGTAATTTACCCACTACACGCCATATCTGTTGTATTTCAAAACTTTGGTACGACCCTAAAACCGGGAAGAAAACAATTTAAACATAACAATTGAAAAAGATTGAAAAAACACGAACATATCACACAAACCCAGCAAAAAATCAACGAACAGAAGAAAGTTTTAAAAGTTTTATTTTCAGACTGACTGACCTCTTCACTGATAACCGACATTGTTGTTGTGGTGTCTTCAAGCTTGCAAAGAAGAAAGTCAAACACTCTGCTATATTTGGGAATGAGGAATGAGGAAGAACATAAACGTTTGCGATTTATGGAAAATATTTAATTAAAATGAAATGGCCTCACAATTTTCTCCATAAATATTCATTTATTGAATTCATTTAGTTGAAGTCCAATCGGTTTCCTCGTTATTTGCCTGCTTTTTTTTTCCTTTTTCAAACCATGTCATGTCACCCATCAATTGCCATGCCGTGTCACCCACTCTAAACCTAGTGGTGTCACGGATCTCTATGGAGTCTGACAAACTCTGAATGCTGGTGTGTCACAGATTCCCTCCATGGCATGTCACAGATTCCCTCCATAAAGTGTCACCAACTCTAAACGTTAGCGTGTCACAGCCGTATCACACATTCCCACCATGGCATGTCACAAATTCTAAACCCTGCAGTGTCACAGCCGTGTCACACATTTCAACCATGTCGTGTCACAAACTCTAAACCCTGATGTGTCACAACCGTGTCACACATTCCCACAATGTCGTGTCACACATTCCCAACATGTCATTTCACAAACTCTAAACCCTACCCTACCACAATTGTCTCACATATGGCTTGTTGTAGCACGACCACTTCGTGCTTTGGATTCACATCTTTCTCTTTTCGATTCACCACCGTATCAGGGATTTCTAGTTTCACATCATTCTCCAAACTTTCGATTCATCACGACCGGTTCCTCGTTCGGTTTAATATCACTTTTCTCCTATTATCTGAATACCATGTCCAAAATCTCTGAAAAACCATTTCATACAATATTATTTTGTTTTGCACAAGTTTCGAGAAAAAAATAGATGTTTTGCATAAAATTAGATGTTCGCAATTTCTTTACATATTTATTTTCTCATTTTCTGCTTGTTTGAGAGTGCGCCTCAACTAAGATGGCTCATTAAGGGTATTTTTGTCCCAAAATCTATTCTTGTAGTTAAAAATAGTTAAAATTATCTAGAAGCTTATTTACAAAAACACTTTATTTTTAAGAGCTAAAAAAAAAAATTTCCCCTAATTTGAATAGTAAATGCTTGGATATGAGTAAAAACATAGGTCGCAGTATGAATACTTAGTCAATTCTTATAAAAAGTCTCTTACATAAAAAGTAACCTACTTTTATACACATTGTAAATCGTAATAAAAGTTAGAAAAATTTAACTCGACCTTAATTCAAATCTATCCAAAGTTATATATATGTGTGTGTGTAAATTTCTCATTATAATTGCGGAAAGAGACTAATGTTGAGTACAAATGAGAAAAAAAAAAGAAAGAAAAAAAATTAAGAAAGGTTTGTTTCTTAGCTTCCGTATAAGATACATACTATACTTATTAATAATAAAAGAAAAAGTATGGCACCAATCTGTGACCTGTCCGCGTGTAAGGAGAAAGCCAGAGACAAATCGTCAGTGTAGCTCAACAATCCCTGGCTGCCCATACAACCTACAAATTAGGGTTCAAATTAGGAGGGAGCCAAAACCACTTTTTCACCCATGTTTATCCCCCACGTCTCGTGAACGTGAGAACCACTTTCCCTGCCTCAAGCCCAGCGTTAGGGGTCCTCATCTAATGACTCAACAGTCTAAACTGCCTTAACTTTTGTTACTTCACTCCAATATTTTATGTCTACTTCTGTATCGTTTCTTCATTTTTTTTGGACTTTAAAGTAGTCTACCTAGCTTAATTTCTATAATTCTTTAAACCAATGCTGGCTGTCCTGGAATATTTAAAAGTAAGTTTCTTTTTGCTATTAAACAAGCAGAATGTTGGTGAGAGGTGCCTCTCAGAGTGACCGCTCAAGTGGCCAACTTTCATTTGTCTGCAACTTAAAACCTAGGACGACGATGACCTGCCTCCAGTTTGTGCTCTTATCTTAGCACATTTTTCATCAAAAAGTTAGGAATAACAGGCATTTGTGAGGTGGATACGTTTTTGTTTTTCATTTTAATAAATTCGTAAGTGTTTTGTAGTCCTGCCAAAAGTTATGTTCTTCAAAGAGATAAAATAAAAGTTTCAATAAAAATTGGTGAACCCTCTAACAGAATGAAAAGTAGTAGCACAGTAAAGGTACCTCCATTATCAAACTAGGGGTGTCCAGATCATTATCCATTAGAAAACTATCCAATAATACAGTAGGCGACTAAGTAAAATTATCCAATCAAAAGATATAACTTAGGTTGCTTTCTTTATCCAACTTCCATTAAGCCAAATAATGGAGTGCCCTTAGGTATACATATGCATGCTAAATGAGGCAATGGCTGTAAGGAAACAGTGAAAGAAAGATGAAATTATAACAGAGCAGATGCAATCATGTATTGCTCTGGTACGGAGAAGAGAAAAGCTAAAAACAGAGAGGAATATGTTAAAGGTTCATTGTCTTCATTCAACTATGACCAAAATGTTTATACAAGTTATACGAGATTACACCTGTTAATATAAGAGACAAGTGTTATAAAGCTAACCATGCACAACGACACCTCATAACACACTGGTGTACAACACTTAACAACCAGTACAATGAAGCAAAATACATAATAGACAAAATGATAAAGTCGATGCATGCTTTAACTCTAACAATGGCGACTAAAATCACTTATTGCCAAACAAACTGTTAAACTCTAGTACTATATCGCTGAGGATTTTATCCAACAGTCACTAATTTTGAACCTTGATGCTATACCTACATTATCCACTGCTTACTTGAAAAGAATTAATCACTACGATGGAAAAAAGAAAAAAGAATTAATCACATTTATTAATTATCTTATATTCCTAATTGAAGGGCCAGCTTTTGCGTACGATTTCCAGTCCAAGTGGCTAATGTTTGCACCCTGGGGGTTAACAGGGGCATTATTTAACAAGTTCAGATTTAGGGTACCCTTGCAAATTAGAACCCAGACAAGGCTATTTTTGTAAAACTGGCTTTATATAAACTGTCTTTTAACTGCCTCACCTTCCTTGTTTCAAACAGAGTATACCACCTGAGCTCCCTTCATCACTTGCTAACTAGAAAGAAAAGGAGAAAGCTCGAGATGAGGAGAGATAAGAGTTTATATCTTCTAGCACTTGTGGCTATCATGTTTCTTGTATTCATCACATCTTCTATAACCTCAGTCGAGGGAAGAAAGCATAATGTCAATAAAGGCAAGCCTCATAAGCATCAAAAAGATAAGAACCACAAAGGTAACGGCGCTCCACACTCAAGCCCTGCACCAGCGCCTCTTCCTGGTTACGACTATTATCCAACTGGTTCGAACATTTTTGATGTTTTGTCTTTTGGAGCCAAGGGTGACGGAGTTTCTGATGATTCAAAGGTAAAATTAGTGGTGCAAATAAATCTGTCTTTAGAGAAGGAGACGATGATTTAGTAGTGACTTAATGTTCTAAAAGTTGTAATGCTTGAAAATGTCAACTAATCAACAGGCACTTCTAGCAGCATGGAAAGCTGCCTGCAAGGTGCCTGGGGCTACAGTAGAAATTCCATCAGAATTCAAATTCCTGGTCAAGCCCTTAACTCTTCAAGGTCCATGCATGCCTAACCTTGTTTTTCAGGTATGCTTTCTCTTCTTTTTAGCTGATCTCCCTCACCCTGACTCTCAAAAAGTATTTTACCTAAAAAGAAATAAAAACGGCAAGAAGTATATTCTGTGTCAGATTTTAATACTATCTCTCTTTACATTAAAATGCCCAATGCACGAAGCTAATCCGGATGGAATTCCAACAGATAGATGGAGCTCTGTTAGCCCCCCCAAAAGTGGGTTCATGGCCAAAGTCCAGTTTGTTTCAATGGATAAACTTCAAATGGATCCATAATTTTACTATTCAAGGTACTGGAGTTGTTGATGGTCAAGGCTCTCAGTGGTGGACTCCATCTGATCAGATTTATTATATTCAGGTTAATTATCTATACATACCATCTTATTTCTTGAAACTTCGAGTTGAAAGATTTTACAAGTACCTGAAATAATAGCTAAACCTCATTTTTAATGTCCCTTTTGCAGAAAAAATTCAAACACATTCCAAATTGGAAACCAACCGTAAGAGTTCATTAATCTTTTACAGCTAATTAGCTTCTTTTTAGTGCGACTATTTCACTAGTCACTGCTATGCCAAATTACGATTCTGATTTACTTTGGCGGGCCGTTACAGGCTTTAAGATTCTACTCAAGCTACAATGTGACAGTTCGCGACATCCAAATCATAAACAGCCCTCAATGCCACCTAAAATTTGATAGCTCAGGTGGTATCAAAGTAAACAACCTTACAATTTCTTCTCCAGAGAGTAGTCCAAATACCGATGGTATTCATCTGCAAAACACTCGAGATGTAGAAATTCTGTATTCCAATATTGGCTGTGGTAAGGTCCAAAAGAAATTTTTCATGATCAATATTCATCTTAAAATAGGACACAATGAATATGCATACTAGCTAGTAAGCTACAAAAACAAAGTTAATTGTGCTTTGTCGATACATAACCAGTAAAATATAATCAGAGCTTGAGATAGTGCACAGCACGTTATACTTTTTCAGTGAAAAAGTTACTCATCTTATAGTGAAGACGTATGATTGGTTTCAAGACCCTTTAAACGGTATAATAACTGTCACACCAAACTAACTTTTGAAACAAGCATGGACAAAAAGTAGACTCGAGCCTGTGGGGGCCTAGACATGATTATTATTAATTTATTATGTTTTGCCAAAGTTTAATACACTAATTAATTATATGGGTTTCTCTTTTCGGCAGGAGATGACTGTGTATCCATTCAGACAGGTTGCTCGAACGTTCATATTCACCATGTTAATTGCGGCCCTGGTCATGGGATTAGGTAAATTAAATTCCATGTTTGAAAGCCAAATATGAGTACATAAAATGCTTGCTTCAGCAATATGGACTAATTTTAATGTGGTAATGAAATCTGACACTTGGATATGCATTTTCCTTACAATCACAGTTTGGGAGGGCTGGGGAAAGACAAGAGTGTTGCATGTGTCTCGGATATAGTTGTTGAAAAGATCTCACTGCTGAATACACTAGCTGGAGTTAGAATCAAGACTTGGCAGGTACAAAGTTTCTGCATGCAATAAGTATTGTAAACTGATTTCTTTTTCAAAATTGGAGTAGATGTTACACGATTGCTTCAACTCTTCATTTTTTTTTCTAAATTCTTGTATCTGACGGATATGGATATGGAGTACAACCCTTTAAATCCATGAAAAACTTCGATGAAAATGGAACATATTGTGTCAGATACATACCCATATCCGATATTCACCTCCGAACGAGGGGCACAGTAGATTTCAGCTTTCACCAGGCTCAACCTCAATTTTGGAAATTTTATGATACAGGGTGGTATGGGATCTGTCAAGAACGTCTCATTCTCCAATATTCAAGTCTCTGACGTAAAGGTTCCTATAATAATTGACCAGTACTACTGTGACAAGAATGTTTGCAAGAACCAAACAGGAGCCGTGGCAATATCTGGTGTTACATATGATCAAATAATCGGAACTTATTCGGTACAACCGATTCATCTTGCTTGTAGCAATGACATCCCATGCACTGACGTTGATCTTATCGATATTCAATTAAAACCCTCCCTTAGATATCGAGGTTTCCATCAAGCATTATGTTGGAACTCTTATGGGAAATCACAGGCCCCTTTGCTTCCTTCAAACATAGACTCTTGCCTAAGAAGGGATGGTGGTTCAGTCAAGAGAATAGCTAGATCTCGCGAGCATGTTTGTTTTTAGCTTAGAAATTATAATAGTTAGGTCAGGTTTAATGTATTGGCTTCTTTTAATTTGCGCCCCGTTTCCTAGGTTTACATATGCTGTTTGATGCTTCCCTTCTACAATTTTTTGTCACTGAGAAGGTGATGCTTTGTAAAAGAATGTAATTTGTTTTCCGAAGTAATTAATGTAGCCTAGCTAATTGGTGTTTATAAAGTAAAAAGAATATGGTACAATTTTCTAGTGATCGTTGTTACAATGGCAGAGCAAAGTATAAGTTTAATAAGGAACGATAATCTAATGTTCACAATGATGGCATTCGAATTTACAAGGTAGGTTGAAAATTAAGGAAGCTCTTTCTGATCAAAATATCGAACAAACCCATCTAACTACCCCAAACATAACCTTTTAATTATGTAAAGAAACCACATATACTAACATATAGTCATAATGCTATTCTTCTACAATGAGATGCTAACAAGCAAATTAAGCAGTAGCTGCTTCTAGCTTGCAAATTAATCCATCGTGCCTAAATTAACTAATTTAGGTATTGGCACATGGTTCTTGTAGGTAGTCCTAGAGATTCTGGGGAAAGAGAGAGACATGAGGTTCATTATTAACTAATTTTCTTTTCCCCTTAAAAAGTAACAAAAGAGAGGCCAAACCTCAAAAATGGCTAGCCTAGGGTAGCGGAGTGCCCAAATGACTAGGGTTGTGGAAGCACAGGGGTTCCCATCCCACGAGAGTAAAAAGGAGACTGAGAGCTACGGCGTCTTAGACGACCTTTAGTCTGCGCTCCACCAATGCAACAAAGTAAGAGAATGGGGGATAGATCCTGTTTATGGGCTTACCCTCCTCAACTGGCTATATCATTGCCACGGTACAAAAAGGGGTGATTGCAAATTTTTATCCAGATGTTGCATTAAAAAAATTATCTCCAAAGGCTAAGAAAAGCAATTAAAAAAAACCAACTCAATTCGTTTTATACAGACACGAAAATAAATTGATCAAAGAGTGACAAGAATATGTTTCTCTTGCTCTAGTGGCAACAGCCACGAGCTAGAGAGCAAGGCCCTAGATGCTCAAGGCTCAAACCAACTCCCAAACAGCAGTAAGCATTCAAACATGCATCTACAATAATCCTTTTCTGTTCACTGAAAAAAAAGTTGAGAAGAAGGCAGAGCCTTGGGTTTCATGATATGCTACTGCCAGGGCTACATATCTTAATTAGTCATGTACCAGCTGGTGCAGGTTTTTTTTTCCTCCTCTTGCAGAGGTTGGTTTGGTGCTGGCTTTTTGAGTTAGTTGGGAGGGTGTTGGTTACCGAAAAGGTTTTTGGTGGTGATGGGGCTGATGGAGTGGTGCGTGCACCGTCCATTAACCCATCCCTTTTTTGAGAATCTCACTGCACGCGCATGGTTTCTAAGTACAAACTTTTAGTAGGGAAACATAAAAGGAAGACTAAAACCAGAAAGGGTAAAAGAGGAACGTGGGGCATCGAACCAGAAAGGGAAATAAATAAAAACGTGGGTCCTTATTAGTTATTCCTCAATCATTCCTGGGCTTGCCAATCTCCCCTTATGAGATTGTGGCAGCCAAGTCTCGTGTTGAGAATAATTGTAAGACTTTAAATCAAAGCGAACAACACCCCTTTAATTGGGGTGTGGATTTTCATAGTCACTGTCAAAGCATTCATCAATGGAGAATTGATGGAATGTCAAAGCCTTGAGGAGGGAGATTTAGCAATCTCATTAACTTGAATTTACATTTATGAGAATTTGTGAGAATTAGTTATGTTGTATGATGTAAAAATTTAAATTTATAAGATGTTTTTTATGAACAAAATTATAAAATTTTATAAATTAACGCAGATAATATATTACAATGGAGTAAAATATGCCAATATCCACCGTCAGTATTAGAGCACTCAACAGTGGAGACTTGATAGGAACACCAAAGGCTTAGCAGGGAGATTGTGGCACCTCTAATCCAATATTGAAAATTTATAAGGATCCATTATAGTATAGGTGTAAAACTTGAATGTATACTTGAGACGTCATAATCTAAAAGGAAAAAGTTTTGGGGTTAATAGTGTATACTAAAACATTATAACTGAAACACATGAAAGGAAATAGGAACATCAAGTTGTGATATTTTCAATACTTTTGCTTCTACATTTTTAATATTTGGGATGTGAGAATAAAATTGGAAATACTTTGAATCAGAGTTAAATTGACATTTTATTAATTTAAATAATTATTATAATTTTCATAAAATAAAAAAAAAGTTTTCTGTTCTTAAATCTAAATAGATAACCATGTATAATATGTTACAAACAGTTGTCAATCGAGATGAAATTTATAAAATGAGAAAGCGCTATTTTTCATGGTGTAATATAAACCGCATGCATAAAAAAATTGACATGTTATAAATGAACTCTAATTTTAACTAATTAAAATAAATCAAAGATCTTTTATTCGAAAAGCGAAATTGGAATCTCTCGCCCCTCCGTAAAGAAAACAAAAAAGAAAAAAGTCACATTCGTCTAAATGGGCTCATTTAATGGTTAGAAAAATAGTAGAGGAAAATCACATGTCGTGTAAATGGGCTAATTAGTATTTTTCTTGGTGAATTGAGAAATGGGCTCACTAATAATCAAAGGCCCCAATATCTCTCGGCCCAACCTTTCATCTTTTACCTCTGGTTAGCGGCTTAGCGCTCACGGTCGTTCGTTATCCATTTTTAGGATGGATAACTGGGAAAGTCTGTAGCTTGCTTTATGTATATATGTATATAATTATATACAAGACACGCTCTGACAGAAACAAAGTGTTTGATTTGTTTAACAAAGGAATATCTTCTAGGGTTTCGATACTGCGGAGGTATTATGTTCCTTCTTTCTTCACATGATTTGATCTTGCATTATAAATACACTCAAAACCTATGTTTTCTTCCATGGGCCATACATTCTGTTGCTGATTTACTGTCTTAACCAACATGTTTTACTCCTTAAAAATTGCTGGAATTTTTAAGGGTATTTCCTGTTGGTTTCTATGTGCAAGTAATCACTGTTACAACCTTAAAATGGACCATATTAGACAACTTGACTCATGTAGTTCTTTCTTAGTTTTAAACTACACTTCCATGGCTGTTGATAAAATATTTTTTGACAATTGTACACCAAGCCATTATAATAAAAAAACTTTTCGATTTTGTCACATCACTCTATCTGTTTGCATAAACGAGTAGATTTCTTTGTGCGCGGGGGGTTGGCTATGATTTCCTTCTGCCTTTCTTCGTTTTGCCATGTTATGATTCTTGGTTTGTGGGGTTTTTATTTTAAATGCAGCTATCTCAAGATGCTATCTTCCAAATCGGCGAGAATTAGTTGACTGGTGCTTGTTTGTTTGTCACTTATGTTTAACATTTAAACTAATAATAACATATGGTAACCTTGACTTGGATTTATTTATATTAGGTAATGAGTGGATAAGCTCCTCTTGATTTCTTGAAATTTATCATTGACTTAGCGGTGATCTTAGCATTTAAAATGAGACTCACAACCCAATTCAAGCTAATCTTGTGATGTTTGGGATACTGCTTTTGGTTCTCAAGCCATTTTGGGTGCTGTGATAAAATTTATGTCAATTCTGATGATAGGATTATTAGTGAAATGACCACTTTGATCTCCAATTGGAAATAGATAGATTAAGAAATTTATGAACTTAAGACCTAAGTTAACCTATTAGGAAGGATTTGCGTTAGTGAGGAGAATTATCTTTTTCTCTAGGATTGCATGTCCATATATTCGTACATTTGGTCCCTTAACATGTAATGATAAATCATTTCAACTAGTCAAATATAATATTACGTTTTGTTGTATATAGAGTCAAATCTCTTGCTTTTCAAGTTCAAAAAACGGTTTTGGTGCTGTTCACAAGAAAATTTTCAATTAATGAAAATCCTATGTAATAGCTAGGATAAAGGGTTTAAAAAACATTAAGGAGAAAACCCAAATCAGAAGGACCAAAACCAAAAAAAAAAAAAAAGAACAGAGAGAAACCCTATATAAACATAGATCTCTAAGGTGATTAATTAACAAATGTCTTTATTGTAACTTTGACTACTTGCAACCATTAACCTGCTCATGAAAATACTTTGGCATAAGAAATATAGACAAAAATTACATGCAAAGATAGTGGGAAAACTTGTGGGAGTGGCTAAACAGTTGTAGGTGGAGTACCATTAGAAGGCATAGCTGCAGAGTGTACCCTTCTTCCTCTTTCACTTCTGCTGTTATCAGCAAATTTCAAGCTTGCCTGATGTAGACCTTTTTCCTTCTCGTTTGAGCTCCATTCGGACAAGTAGTAGTCTTCTTCTGTGGCAATCTTTTCTGATGATGGACCACAAAACATCCCACCCCATTGTGGGAAGTATATTAGAAATATTGGGAGGGTGCAGCATACGATCATGACACCCATGAGAGTAATTCCAGTTTCTTTAGAATATTTGGATCCCTTGAAAAAAATTAATTGAGTCAAAATTGCACCCACATTTCCACCTCCTCCTGTCATCCCAGATATTACGCCCAAGGACCTGAAAGCAAAGTCAAGATATTTGGAGGATTAAGAGAAATAGGCTTTAAATGAGAGGCTGCACCAATTGCAATGAGGTATCAATGTAAACAGTAAAATCAGCCTTTTTCTATTTCTTTGTGCATGTGTGAAGTAAAGAAATGTCATGACTGAGAAGAGAAGCCCATTGATGTACGTCATATGATTTGAGAGGCAGTAGAAGTTCTCCATCTATTTTGTTTGTCTGGAAAGGTGATCCATCAGAAGTTTAGCATCTTCTTTTTTCTTTGGTTTGGTTGTTCTGCCCTTGCTTAATTGGTGATCCCACAATTTAACAAAGTCATAAGTTATACCCTACCGGAAAGCAAACAGACCTAAGGAAATAAGGGAGATATCGGACAAAAAAGACTGCTTGAATATTTTTCCGTTCTCACAGAGATAGTTAAAGAAAACTTTTCACTGTTTTGATCAATTGCTCATAAGTTCATTATTGCTAATATGCATATATATTATACAATGAGTTAGATGATGTCTGAGTTTGGCCCTTGCATTTCTTATTCATTGATGATGAGTTTTTGATTGAAGACTAGTCACATTTCAGTTTCTGTATAATTGTTCCTCAAATTATCAATATTGATCAATTTGCTATCATGAGCAGCAATGTGTGGCAAATTATTTGTGAAAACGATGCAGAAGTATAGTCTAGGTGAATTATGGAAACCATACCTCCGGGAAACAAAAGGAACCACTCCAAATGTAAGACCACAAGCAGCTTGGACAAAGACTGAGAAAATAATCATCACTATGATGGATGCGCTCAAAGATCCAACCTGCCCAAGAATGATACAGAACACCCCTCCCAAGGTTTGTATTATCCATAAGGCCCACAGCCTACCCCGCATTCCAAACCTGCTTGCCATCCTGTCAGAGATTATACCTCCTGCAGGTCTTGAAAACAAATTTGCTAAACCAAAGCTTGCTGCAATAATTCCTGCTGTATGGAGTTTCAGATTAAATCTGTCATAGAAATACTCTGCGATTATGTTGTCCACTGTCAACTCCACCCCAAAACAATATCCATAAGTCAACGCCAAGATCCATCCTCTGTAATTTGTAATCCCATGGTAGAATACACGTGAGAATTTATCTTTTTGTTTAGCCCCAGATTTCTGCAGCCTTTGATAATTCCCATCAGGTAAATCCTGGCCAAAGATCAGAATAGCAAAGGCTGCTAATGTTTGAAACAGGGCAGGAATGAAGAATGCAATTCGCCAAGCTGTAAATTTGACTGCACCAATGTCACGGATGACGGAAAAAACAAGGGGCATGATGAGCTGTGTTGCCCCACCTCCAAGGTTGCCCCATCCGGCTGCAACACCATTAGCAGTGCCAACTACTGGAGTTGAAAACATGGAGCTCATCCAGAATTGTGTTGACACAAAAGTAGCAAGGGAGAAGCCTGTGAAAAAGCGGACAAGGAGGAAGGAGACAGGTGATGAGGCAATGGAGGTGAAGTAAACTGCTGGTGCAGTGAGGAGGATCAGGGATGCAGAAGCAAGACGTGGTCCAAATAAGTCACAAGCAGTTCCCATGGCAATCCGGGCAAAGACTGCACCAGAGACTGATGCAACCCCTGCATTGCCAATGTCAGTTGCTGTGAGGTTTAGGTTGTCACGAATGATAGGGAGGAGGGGTGGAGCAGCAAAAGTGGATACAAAACAGGCAAAGAATGAGATCCAGGACAGGTGAAATGCTCTCATGTGGGGTGCAGCTACTGAGAATAATCGGAATTCAGTTGCCTTGTGTTCTGAATCCACTGGAAGAGCAAACTTTTGAGGCTGTGTTTCTGTAATGGTGCTGGATATTTCCATCTCTTATGCTTGGATAGAGATGGACTAGGTAAAAAGCAGTTGGAAAGATTCTAAGGTTGCACTCTTTCTTGGCTCATTTTTGAGGGAAAATTCTCTTTTATAGTGCTGAGTCTGGCACTTTAAGTCCCATGGTGTTAATTTCTTGTGACATACGCAAATCTTTTTTTTTATTTTAGCAGAATAGGATATGTCTTCTATAAAATTGTGGAAAGAATATGGATATTTATGTATTAAATAAGAACAAGTTGCCTATTGAAAGATACAAGGTAGCTGTCATTGTCTTTTGAAAATCGGTAACACTATGAAATTTCACAAAGGTAATGGTTTTACAATGTGTGACTTGGAGGATTGTGTTGTTCAGCAATGACTGTTTGATGGTGAAAAAGGCAACCTTGAAAGATGAGCAGAGCTCTGCCCATGCGCCGAGTCTCATTGTTTAACCATACCTTAATATGAAAAGAAGTTGAAAAGTTTGGAATTCAAAGTTTAGTTTAGTCTTTTAGCGGCCGATGGCATCAAACCAGAACGATTTCTGTGTACTAAATGAAGAGAACGCTAGTATACAAACATTGACTTTGGAGGTCTGGGAGCTGGGGGCCTCAGTTTCGAAACTGAACTTGGTATCAGATTCTTCTCTGACGTTTCCTTTCGTGGTGTGAAAATACCAATGTGCCCGGATCTTTCTCTAGCAGAGGTACAACCAAGTTCCTAAAACATGTGGTAATTTAGTGCTTAATGATACCTTTCCACAAGAATTGTGGGAGCCAAACATGAGTAGGACAATAATTCTGACAAACAGTGATGTGGACTAACAATAGGATATTTTTGTTGTTTCCATTCTCCTACAGTTAATGTACTTTTTGGTAAATTCAATCAATTTACATCAAATTTTTCAGAATATTGATTTCTTTACCTTTAGTGAAAAAAAATCTAGGCTAATTGGGCACTTCTTCCAATAAGGCAATAATCCAGGTTGAGGAGTAATGGCTTGAACTTGTTTAGACTGTTGCAATTAAGAGTATTTTGGTCTTTTTACATTTGGTTTTTCTTTATTAAAATAATGCATTAATTTGGTTGGGTGGGAATATTCAACGAGGCTAATAGAATCACTTAGATAATTCTGAGAATATTCAATGCCGATTACAGAATTATTGGCCAATTGCTTTTTGCTGTAGTCTTGAATCGTACGGGCCGCAGGCGGTGCCAGTGCCAGTGCCAGTGCCACGTGGATGATCCAAACTTGTAGCCGCAGCCTACAGAGTCAAAGTCAGCTATCAGTTTGCTCACAGGTTGGGCCCCCCTGCTGCCTTGCAGGAATTTCTTTTCAAGCCTCCTACCTAACAGGTGCAGCATTCATGCCCCTTTAATAATTTAGCAGGAAGGAGTTGTCCGTCGACCATGACTAATAGGAGACAGCTTTGATCCTTCGTCCTTGGACTACCTGTTGATATCTTTTACTAGCAGTAGCCAGTAGGCCAGGTTTCGGTTCATAGTCCTTGTTGAAGGAAATTACTAGCACTACGAAGGTGTCTTCTTCTTCCCGTCTCTGTCAAGTTACTGCAATCTGTGATTTTTATTGCCCACCGTTGGACAATAATATCAAAGTTAAATACTAATATGCTCTTAATTGCAGAAGCTGGACCATTCAATCAAATAAGTTGCTGACTTTTTATACGGTTGCCCCAAGCAGTTTTCTTTTTTTTTTTTTTATCTCAAATTGGATATTTTTTTTGTAATCTTGTGGACTTATTTTATTGGGTTTGGTGGGAAGGGTACTTATGTTGCGTGTGAATTGTAAACGTGGTTTACGGTATTTCCACTTTTACCTGGAAGTCAAATTTTGATCACAGTGGGGGGGACTGATTTGAATCAAAGCTGAGATTCTATACAAATAATACGGCCTTTTCATTGGTATCCGATCAATTCTTTTGAAAATTTAGGCAGCAGAACTTGGGAAAAGCTTAGTGTTTCTCAACCTTTTTGGCAACTTTAGAAAGCTCCCATTTCCCACGGATTTCGAGAGAGATCATAACAAGAAACAAAGATTGCATGTTCCTAGCTTCTGTCCAAACTTGCATAAGCATGGCCATTCTGATTTGCCTCACGTGAAAATATTGGTGTGGGATTCGGATAAAATATTAGCGTTTCTAGTTTCTACCCAAACATTGGCACAATTATTTATTGATTTTGCCAGTCATCAACTTTCCTGGTAGCACCTGACTACTCCAACTAACCTTTTCTCCATTGCCATCGGTTGAATCCAACTTACAATCATACAAGGGACAAAAAGAAAGGACGAAACAAACTTATGAGGGATCGGAATTGCAAAGCAACTTTAATGGCCAGTTAATGCGATGATGTTGCAATTGAACTTTGATTGTTTGAGTATTTTTTTAATCTTAATGCTTGAACCTCTTAAATCATATGAGCAGTAGTTTTTACAGTTAAAAACCTTGTAAAAAGCACTGTCTGGGGAATTTGGTTGTTGTGGGTAGTCGTTCAAATTCTTTGCAGATAGGTGTTGAGCAGTATCCCCATTAGCAGACCACAAATGGTGGTGCAGATGATAGATTAATTTAAAGTGTAAATACTTGTAAAAAAATGTCAGTGGAATATTAGCGGTGCATTTTCTTCACAAATGATTTTAAGCACATGGGACTTACAAGAATCTTCTAAATTGCTTCCCCATACTTGAGGCCGCGGAGAATGAATAGGAGATCTTCCACATTAAGCCTGCCAAGTCTGTCAGAGACAAAACAATACTTACTAATCAAAGAGTAGTCTAAACTCTCCCAGTAAGCATCACCTATAACGAACAATGGCATCTGAAAAATAAAATTCTCAAAAGAATGGAATAAGGAAAAATTTTGTATATGGAAAATGGAACCAAAGAAACCCTATTGACAAATGAAATTAGAAAAACCTTGTTCAAAATAATAGAACGAGAGAAAACTCTATTCAATTTTATTATGAAACATAAAAAGACAATTTATAGAGATAATCCATTTTAAATCTATTTGTAACGTAAGTAAATTAAATAAGTATTTTAATCTTAATTTTTTTGAGTGCAAGTAAAGTAAATGAAATAAAAATAAGTGTCCTAAAAGTTAAACTTACTTGTTTTGCAAGTAAAGTAATCAACAAGTAAAGAAAACTTAAATATAAAAAATATTCTAAATTCCTTAGAATACTTTTCTTGATTGTTACTTTTTTAACAACTATTGGACCTCTTTCATGTTGGCCATCCTGTGTGCGTTTGTCTATGTGAGTTGTATGCGTATGGCTCTCTTACGTGTATAACTCATATCTTAAGTTAATTCTCCTTTATTCTCTCTCAAGTTGGAGTATGAAGATTGGAAATGCCCAACTTGCCTAAAAAAGTTTGAAATTGCTCACAACCAAGTGTCTTATTGAATATGTCCACTAGTTGATATTAAAATGAAATCAATCGAGGTAAATGCCTTGTCTGAGTGCATTTTGAGATATTGAAGAATTCATATGACGACATCAAAGTGTAGTTGTCTCAACTTGTGCATAAATCGACTCAGGATGTGCACTGCATAACTAATATCCAAACACGTGATCATGAGATAAAATAATCTACCAATGAGACATCTACACTGTTTGGGATCATCACAAAGTTGTCTTGAATCAAGATCAAGTTTATGTTGTTGATTCATGGGTGAGGAAATCAGTTTGTAACTCGATGCTCCCCTTATTTGGTAAAGCCCTAAGGAATCTTCATGTAGACTTCTTTCTTCAAGATTACCATGAAAAAAAAAAGCTATTGACATTTAACTTATGGAGTTCCCAATTGCACACTAAAGAACAATAATAAGGCATTACGTTGTAACCATTTTGGCCACCGGGGTACATCTCTCTCATGCAAGGCCTTTAAGTGCGCGAGTGTTTTAATCAAGACCCTTTAATGTGCAATTGATCAGTTTGGGGTCTTGATGTGCGCAGTACTCCAATACGAGGCTGTTTGGGGCCCGTCCATTGTGTGCGTGGCCTCGTTGGGTGTGAATTAGGTGTGCACGACCCACTAGTGCGAGACTCCCATGTGTTAAAATTGGAATATATCTCAGCTTCAATCGAGGGTGACTTGATGATGGTTTGAATAGGTGGAGATGAGGTCACGAGCAGCAGCATGTGACTAGTCTAAAGTAGCAGTTTATGTGTTGGTTATTTTCAGTTTTTTTGTCTTCAGCATTATGTCAATTTAGCAACATGGATTTACCATGTTGAGTTGTGTTTGTTAGGATGTCAGCCACTAATATCATGCTACAACTAAACGATTATTGGTGGTTTAATTGCTTAGTTATGTACTGGTTTTTTGTTTTGTATTTTCTCTCTCTCGGTTCTGTAACTACTGCATATATATATTCAATGAAAAACAGAACAGTTAGTGTCTTTGTCTTCATAATATTCTCTTGGCTTGATTAAGTCTCAATGCTTGTATAATTCATTCCTTTTTTGAACATGGTATTAGAGCCTTTCATGTGTTCTTAAGGGACTTGTGAAAGCAATTTTTTTTTTAGAATACTTAATCTTGCTGTCTCATTTCTTCCATTAGAATACTTAACCTATGGCTTCAACCAGTTTCAATGTTGTAGCTCCACCAGTGTTTAACGGAGATGACTACCCAATTTGGGCAGTGAAGATGAAAGCTTATCTCCGTGCATTTGACCTTTGGGTAGTTGTGGAGGTGGGTGGAGATCCTCCGGTTCAAAGGCATGCCAATCCTACAATGGCACAATTGAAGCAGCATAGTGAAGAGGTTGCTAAGAGATACAAGGCCCTTTCGTGTATCCACTCTGTTGTATCCAACTCCATATTCACTAGGATTATGGCTTGCGAGAATCCTAAAGATGCTTGGGACAAGTTGCAAGAGGAATTCCATGGAAGTGATAGGACTCGACAGATGCAAGTTCTTAATTTGTTGAGGGAATTTGAAGTTTTAAAAATGAAGGACAGTGAGACTATTAAGGAGTATTCTAATAAAGTAATGAAAGTTGTGAATCAATTGAGGCTACTTGGGGAAGACCTTTTAGAGAAAAGGATTGTGAATAAAGTCCTAGTAAGCCTACCGGATAAGTTTGAAGCTAAGATATCCTCACTTGAAGAGTCCAATGATATCTCACGCCTTACTGTCACAGAGCTTGTTAATGCTCTCCAAGCACAAGAACAAAGACGAGCTCTTAGGCAAGAAAACACGGTAGAAGGAGCCTTCATGACTCGAACAAAGGAGAAATGGAGTGACAACAACAGAAAGAATGATTCAGAGAAGAGAAACAAGGACAGGAGATCTGGAGATGGAAAACAAGGCAAGCCGAGAGTTAAGTATCCTGTTTGTTCTCATTGCAAAAAGAGAACACATCTTGAAAAATATTGTTGGTATCGTCCAAATGTTAAATGCAGGTCATGCCATCAATTAGGACATGTTGAGAGAGTTTGCAAATTGAAGGGAAACAGACCTGAGGAGAAGGCTGCTGTTGCAGAACATCAGGAAACAGTTGATGAATTTTTATTCATGGCAAGGAAATCTGAAGTTTCAAACAAGAAGCACACATGGCTAATTGATAGCGCTTGTTCGAATCATATGACCGGGAAGGAAGAAAATTTTATTACCTTGGACAAGAGTTATAAATCTCAGGTTGAGATTGAAAATGGACTTAATTTGCAGATTCAAGGGATAGGAACAGTTGCGGTGCATACACTTGCAGGTATGAAATCAATTTCCAATGTTATGTTTGTACCTGAAGTTTCTCAAAATCTACTTAGTGTGGGGCAATTGATTGAGGATGGATATATTTTGTTGTTTAAAACCAATGCTTGCACTATCCTTGATGCCTCAGGCAAGGAACTTTTCTCTGTTGAAATGAGAAATAAGTGTTTCTCTGTAGATTGGATGAAGGTTAAGCATAAAGCTTACCAATGCTTGTCCACTAATTCTGAAATTTAACACCGTAGATTGGGGCATGTAAATTACCGGTCTTTAATGCATATGATATCCAACAACTTGGTTGAAGGACTCCCTAGTTTGACTCAAACAGATAGAATCTGTAGCACTTGTCAATATGGTAAGCAATGCCGAGTCTCTTTTCCAAAATCTAGCAATTGGAGAGCAAAACAAAGGCTTCAATTATTGCACTCAGATGTGGGAGGTCCTATGAAGACTCTATCATTGAATGGGAGTTTATATTATCTGATTTTTGTAGATGATTATACAAGGTACAGTTGGATATTTTTTATGAAACACAAGTTTGATGTGTTCAATTTGTTTACCAAGTTTGTTGCAGCAGTGGAAAATGAGTCTGGGAGCAATTTAATGATTCTTAGGACAGATAATGGAGGAAATTTCAACTCAACCTAGTTTAAAGAGTTTCTCGCTCGAAAAGGAATCAAACACCAGTTGACGGTTGCCTATAACCCTCAACAAAATGGAGTTTGTGAGCGTAAAAATAGGACAATGATGGAGATGACACGCTGTTTGTTATTTGAGAAAGATTTGCCAAAGAAATTTTGGGCTGAGGCTACTAATGTTGCTGTGTATTTACTAAATGTTCTCCCAACAAAAGCTTTAAATGTTAAATGCCCCTATGCAGCTTGGCATGGTACAAAACCATCAGTAGCGCACCTCAAAGTTTTTGGGTGCATTTGTTATGCCAAAATTCTTGATGGTAAGAGAACAAAACTCGATCCTAAGTCTCAATTGGCAATTCACTTGGGCTGCAACAACTTGTCAAAGGGATATCGATTGTATGATCTGAAAACTAAGAAGGTTTTTGTAAGCCGTGATGTGAGATTCGACGAAGACTTGAAGTGGAATTGGAAAACTACTGCTACTGAGAAATCAAAGTCAAATAATACCACTAGTGATGTGAATGAAGGTTTGAAGTGGAATTTGGAAATAGCTGTTGATGAGAATAATGCTGATGGTGATGAGAATCTATTTGATGATGAGGAAAGTATGGATGAGAATGATGAAAGCTTGGCTGTTCGAGGAACAAGACCACTCCAAGAAATTTATGGTAGATGTATTATGGCAGTAATTGAACCAAATGAAGTTGCAGAAGCTTTAAAAGATAAGAAATGGAAATAAGCAATGGATGCTAAAATCCAAATGATAGCAAGGAACAGGACCTGGTACTTAGTAGACAAACCTCAAGGGCAAAAGGTAATTGGTGTTAAATGGATATTTAAAACCAAGCTGAATCCAGATGGATCTGTTAACAAATTAAAGGCCAGATTAGTTGTAAAAGGATATTCACAAGTTCAAGGAGTGGACTTTGAAGAGACTTTTGCACTGGTGGCTCGATATGACACCATTCGAGTCTTAACAGCACTTGCAGTCAAAGAAAATTGGTCCATTTGGCATATGGATGTGAAATCAGCTTTCTTGAATGGGGTTATATCAGAGGACATTTATGTTGAACAACCTGAAGGTTATGTGGTACAGGGAAAAGAAGACAAGGTGTGCAAGCTTGTCAAAGCTCTCTATGGACTCAAGCAAGCCCCAAGAGCATGGTATGACCGAATTGACAGCTACATGCGAGAAAAAGGATTTATTCGCAGCAACAATGAAGCTACACTCTATGTTAAGAAATCTGGTAATGCCGTGAAACTGATTGTATCATTGTATGTTGATGATTTGTTAATAACAGGGCCTGATGATGAGTTTCTAAAAGAATTTAAAGCTCAAATGAAGTTTGAATTTGATATGACTGACTTAGGAAAGATGTTTTACTTCCTAGGCTTGGAGTTTCAGCAATTGGAAGGTCAAATTTGTCTCTATCAAAGTAAATATGCTGAGGATTTACTTAAAAAATTCAAGATGAACTTTTGTAAACCAGCTCCAACGCCACTAACTATGGGTTGGAAACTCAGCAAAGATGATGGTGAGATTAAAACTGATGCTCGACTCTATAGAAGTATAATAGGATGTCTTCTATACTTGTCAGCTACCAGGCCTGATATTATGTTTGCCACAAGTCTCCTATCTCGATTTATGCAGGAACCATCAGAAATGCATATGAAAGCTGCAAAAAGAATCTTGAGGTACATCAGAGGCACAACAACATTTGGGCTTAAGTTTGTGAAACAGGACAGTAATCATCTGCAAGGCCATTGTGACAGTGATTAGGCTGGGAGTGTGGACGATTCAAAGAGCACCACTGGCTATTGTTTCTCATTTGGAAGTGAAATCTTCTCTTGGAACTCAAGGAAACAGGAGGTGGTAGCTCATTCTTCTGCTGAGGCAGAATATATAGCAGCATCTTCTGCAACTAATCATGTGTTATGGCTCAGGAAATTGCTTGATGATATGGGTTTTAGGCAATTTATTGGCACTGTCTTATGGGTGGATAACATGTCTACAATTTCGATAGCAAAGAACCCAGTGCAGCATGCAAGAACTAAACATATTCGAGTGAAGTTTCACTCAATCAAAGAGGCTGTGAAGAATGATGAAGTTGTAATCAAGCACTGCAGCACCAATGATCAAGTTGCTGATATATTTACAAAAAGCTTGAACAAAGATAAGTTTTATTTTCTCAAGAGCAAGCTTGGAATATGCGAGATAAATTCCAAGGAGGTGTGTTAAAACTGGAATATATCTTAGCTTCAATGGAGGGTGACTTGATGATGGTTTGAATAGGTGGAGATGAGGTCACGAGCAGCAGCATGTGACTAGTCTAAAGTAGCAGTTTATGTGTTGGTTATTTTCAGTTTTTTTGTCTTCAGCATTATGTCAATTTAGCAACATGGATTTACCATGTTGAGTTGTGTTTGTTAGGATGTCAGCCACTAATATCATGCTACAGCTAAACGGTTATTGGTGGTTTAATTACTTAGTTATGTACTGATTTTTTGTTTTGTATTTTCTCTCTCTCGGTTCTGTAACTACTGCATATATATATTCAATGAAAAACAGATTAGTTAGTGTCTTTGTCTTCATAATTTTCTCTTGGCTTGATTAAGTCTCAATGCTTGTTTAATTCATTCCTTTTTTGAACACCATGTGTGCACAGCTCGTGCGCATTTTCTTCCCATATGATGCCCATGTCCATGCCTTTTGGGCTTGTTGTAGGTGCGCATTCCAAGTATACATGACTGTATTACACATAGCTCTTCTTGTCGTGGGGCTATGATGTGCGTAGCTCACTGTCGTGCAACTTGTGTCTGCATGCTCTTCTGGCATGCGAGCTTTCAGTGTGCGCGGCACATACGCGTTCTTTGCGCATGTGCAGCACTCAAGTGTACAGTCTTCTTGTGCTCTTACTACTTGTGCTGTAGGGCTTGTCTAGGGGCTCTTTACTAGTGCGACTTGGCTCTGCAAGTGTGTGAAGTGTCTAAAAACCTCCAATCGATGATGGTTAGATGCTAGTTGTCAATGGGTCCCCTAGTGATGTCGCTCCAAGGCTGATATGTGCGCCAATGGCATGTGCAGCACAAATGTGTGTTGTTGGTCCATGCTTTTTGTCGAGCTGGACTAGTCACGGGATCGCAAACCACCATGACATTCTCTCCCACTTGTGTAACATCTTAACCTCCGCATGTTAGAATGATTGAAGTTGCTCACTAGGCTCAAGAGTGAATATAGGTTCCAAGTTAAGAATATTAAAGATTTAAATTATGTGCTAAGTAGAAAATGAAGGAGAAAGGCTTAAGATAAATAAAAGAATAAAGATGGAATGGAAAGAGGATGAAATGGCAAAATAAAAGAAAGGCAATGAAACAATGGAGGATTAAACTTTATTAATGGTGGATAAAATGAGTAAGTGAATGATTGAATTGAAAACAATTAAATAATACTAATAATAATAATAATAATAATAATAATAATAATAAAAGTTTAAAGATCAAATAAAAAATAAAAAAAATCATTGGAGGATTAAATTGTAAATGATAAAATATTTTAGAACTAAATTAAAAAGAAAATAAAGATTGGAGGGCTAAAGTGGAAAAAAGTAAGTAAAACTGGGATGACTAATGAGTAATTGATCCAACATGTTTTATTTATTTTTCTTTTTATTCCTAAGACCACATTACTTTGGTAGAATATGCATGCAATTTTTTTTTCTTTCCTCAGTTAATAATGCCAAGTCTTGTTGGTAGCAAATGCAAGAAATCCTTATCTATTGACTATCTATTGCATGCAAATCTTATCTTATTACATAGATATTAATGGTAAGGATAGGGAAACTAGATTGAAAGGCCATTAATTTTATTCTCTATTCTCTTGCCAAAACCGAACTTATCTTGAAATCTAGAAACTAAAATACTATTACTAAGACCACATTACTTTGGCAGAATATGCATGCAATTTTTTTTCTTTTCTAAGTTAATAATGCCGAGTCTTCTTGGTAGCAAATGCAAGAAATCCTTATTTATTGGCTGTCTATTGCATGCAAATCTTATCTTATTACATAGTTATTAACAGCAAAGATGGTGAAACTAGATTGAAAGGCCATTAATTTTATTATCTCTTCTCTTGCCAAAACCAAACCTACCTCGAAATCTAAAAACTAGAACACTACAAGCATTCAAAGTTTCAAGTCTCTCATACCAATGGTGAAGGTTAAAGCTGAAAATAGAAAATGGGAAAGAGAGGGCTTGGGCAAGAATAAAATAAAGGAGAAAGAGAGCTACGTCGAAAAGTGAATTGCAGAAAAGTGAAAAAGGCTCAACTGAAAAAAAAAAAAAGAAGGAGAGAAAAGAAATAATGATTGGGGTTTGATTGGAAATGTGCACTAGTTTTGTTGGGAAAATGGTAAGTGAATTCAAATAAAAGCTGATTTGGTTGAGTTGTTTGGAATCAATTTAAAGAGTTTAAAATTTTATTTATGTTTGCAGCCCATTCATATGTAGTAAGTTGGAATTTGGATTGGATACCAAGTTACTTTGATTTCTTGAGGTAAGGAACCTTAAGTTATGATACAAAAATTGAATCTTAGATTTTATCATTAATGAATGGAGCATGATAGATGGTTTTGAAATTATGAATTTTTATTGAATATTTGACGTTAGGAAAAATTGACAAAAACGTAGTATAATGGTTGGAATGTTGATTTGAGGTTGAAATAAGTGATACTATTGAAATTGATTGGCCTCCAAGAGTAAATAATTGGGTGTACATATATGCTATATAAATTGATGTGCAAAGTGATGATTGAATGATGACATGGGGTGCTGGAAATTGATCTGAAATATTGGAAATGCTATCATACAGGTTTGATTAAGAGCTTAAAGCTTGTTGGAAAACTGAATCCAAGGCCTAGCTAGCACTAAAGATTTGGTTGGGATAATTAATTCTTGAAAGTAAGAATGGTAAGTGAAATATGAAACCGAAGCTGAGAATTTTTTTGTGGGAAGCATGTGTAAAATGAAACGATATTGACATTTCTAGTTTTGAATTAAGATACTTGGCCCTTGAATTAGATACAACATTGATCATTTCAGGTGTATTTGGTATTTTGGTGAGAAATCGCACCAATTGAGATGAGTGGGTGAACTATCTTGAACTATACTTCCATACAAATTATAATACATAAACATCTTCTCAGATACTTGAATCTATTGTGGAAAGCATGAGTTGATAGAAAACAACTAGGTTTTTTTGTGATTGTGCCATTGATTTATCAATTGCCTTCGAAAAAAAATAAGAACGTACATACTAGACTATATTTATTGATTTAAAAATGGGAAACAAGCCATTAACTAAGACCTTGCTTCAAAATCTACCTTGCAAATGATTGTGTGTTGTTTAGGTTGAGAATAGCCATTGAGTGATTCAAAAAAAAAAATTCAACTTTCACCCATTTGAAATTGTGAATATGCATGATGGTTTTAGGATATGCATCATGGCTTTTAAATGAGTTTGTGCATACTATGTTGAATTATAAAGTATATTACCTACTGCTCCATTAGTGTGTTTTACGCTTGAATGAAATGAATATGATTTTACATTAATAAGCACTTGGGTATAGGGCTTGTTACCACACCAGGCTTGTGTGGTCTTTGTGCATAAAGTAATAGTTACTTGTTAATTGATGTTTGATTATAAATGGGGACTTAAAGCCCCAATTAGATATTTGGTGATGTGGGGAGTCCCACTAGTAGGTAAAAGGGGACCTGAATCCTTGATTTATATTTGGTGGCATAAGGAGTTTCCACGAGTAAATAAAGGGCGACCTAAAGCCCCGATTATACTTGGTGGCGTGGGGAGTTCTTGGGAATAGGCGATGATGTTATTGACATGAGAAAGTAAGCCTAAGGGCTATATTAAACCTGTGAAACCTCAATCTTCATAGACACGTAACTAGAGATAGAACTTATGTTTAAAGGTTTAATTTGAGCTAATGATGCTAGTTTTACGTTACTTATAATTATTTTATGTCATTATAAGAGTAGGATTAAAAAATAATTTCAATTGGTGAAGAAAGGTGCATAGTGGGTTGTTGCTCTATTTGCATATGTTTCGGTTTTTCAATCATATCTCCCACCACAAAAGTCCAAATGATATGATTTTTGGACCATTATAAATCTAAGAGTCAGGGCTATAACTTTTATGTTTACTACTTTGCCTAGTTTTGATGGAAAGGTGGTCACAATCTTTGTTGAAGTAAAAGTACTGCGCTAAAAAAACAGATTCGAACAGAACATTTGAGCGTCGCGGCGCTGGAAATTAAGAGCCGCAGCCCTCACCGTAATTTTCACAAATAACAAGTTTATGGGATTTTTAAAACTTGGACTTTTGGGGGCTACTTAAGGGACCTCTTTCAGAGGATTTTGGACCTTTTCCCAATGTCAAAAGAGTAAAAAGATTGCAGAAAAAAAGGAGGAAGACAAGTGGCCTTGATAAGGGCATTATTGTAATTGCATGAGAAATTAGATAAGCTTTAACTATAAAAATCTCATCTTTTTCAGCTGCTTCTACATATCTCTAGCAACTTCTTCTTCTTTTTCCTCCTCCCATCTCACATTTCTCTCATCTTCCATGAAAGCTTCTCTCAAGCTTCCATCACTCTCTCAAACTAACCTTAATTTTCATGCTTTACACACCTTGCTGTAGGGTTTTTCATACTCTTTTACTCCTTCACCTTAAACAAACCCTTAAAAGTCTTTCTTCAATACTTTCTCTCACCAACTGAACTTTGTAGAGAGAGAAAGAGAGGTTTCATGTTAGCTTGAGGACTCTTGGGAAGAAATTTCATTACAATCCACCAAGGTGAGTGATGAATTAGGACTATTTTTAAGTTGTTGATAATGGCTAGTAATTAGAGTTATGAGTTATGTTATTTGCTAAAATTGTTTATCTATTTCTAGGGTTACTAAAGTAGAGAAACGAAATAGCCAATCAAATGGTAATTGAAAGATAGATAGGAAGAGCTATTGAAGTTTGATTTGGGAAACAACTTTTGTAGTGATATTAATGTAAATTGGATTGGCTGTGATGTTTTTATGCGTGATAGGTTTCAACAAGGCCCCTCAACCCCATTTGGACCATTAGGGAAGTTAGAGTCGATTAAAGGTTTAATAAATACCGGTGAGTGAACTTGCATTAAAAGGTTTTGGGATATACACATATATGTTTGATTGAATCCCTTAAAACGTTTTACTTGGTTCTTTCTTCAAAACTTGCACGGGAACAAGCCCTTATGAAATGTTTTTATGTTATGAAATGGATTGTGTGATGAATTCATATGTTTCTGTATAATGTTGACATATATATATATATATACTATGTCATAAATGGTACCATTATGTGACAAATGCAACCGTGCATGTGCGGGGTGAGTGTGCACTTGCTAGTGATGACGGTGGTGAGGGAGATGGATGGTGATACTGCCCGTGTGCACGATGTGGGGGGATGCACACGATTGCATTAATTGTGCACGATGTGGAGGGATGCACACGATGACTCTGGCTATGTGCACGATGTGGAGGGATGCACATGAGCTGGATGAGATAGGATGTCCGGCTATGTGCACGATGTGGGGGGATGCACATAAGCTGGGTGAGATGGGGTGGTATACGAATTAGTATATGCTTAAATATATGTATATGTAATAAAAAGATCATGATTATAATATGTGATTGTATGGTATGATGAATCTTGAAAATTTCCCATTGACTTGCAAATTGATTTTATTACAGTGAGAAACATGATGTTTATGCTGCCTTGCTTGGATGATTGCTGAAAATTTTCTCTTTTTCCAATTTCATGCCGAACATGGTTCCTTCATCATTAAATGATTTTACAACCGAGGGTTAAATGAAAGGATTTTAGTAAGAACTTGAACTAAGTTGCATTGTTTTCAAATAAGTGCATTATGATTATCAACTTTCCTTATCGTTGCTTGTTCCCTTCTTATATTCACTCATTGAGTTTGTACTCACTGTTTTCAACTTCATGTTTTCAAATCAGGAGGCAATTGGAGCCTAGATTGAGGTATCCTTGTAGTTTCGTCTTCCTAGTAGGTATCTTGGCATTCAGTAGCCGTACCTTCACCTTGGTCACTCCGCTCGAAGCCCAGAGTCATTTTTGTTTATAAATATGTACATGTGATGTAAAGTATTAAGATGCATGCCTTAGACCATATATGTATATTTTGATCGGTAAGCCACCATGAGTGGCAATGGTTAATATTATTTTGGGTTAATATAAATGTAGTTTTTGATTGCTATAGTTATTATTAAAGTACTTAAGGGTTGAAATTGTGAGATGTAACTTTAAGAATAGTTGATGGGATGATGAGCAGGATTACGTAAATAAGCTTGCTTAGGCTTAGTGGACTATGTCCATTGAGTTCATGCGTCGGTCATGGCTCAAAAATCGAGTCATGACAAAACCTACCCAAGAGTTGTTCATTGTTATCATCTATTATTCTATTCTGAAAGCAATGAACCAAGGCATTGTGATTTGAATTTGTTTTACATGGCATGGTTTTACATTTACATGTGCTAGTGACTTGATTTAATGTCTTATGTGCACAATGTTTTGAAACCACATTATGATATATACTTTCCATGTGTTTTGCGATAATTCAAGTAAAATATTGAGTTTGAAATGATTTTAGCATGCTATGGTTATTATAAATTATATCTATTACTGGGTATGCACATATACATGTTATTTGGGAGCAGTTTTACTATACAACATATTTTAAAATAAGTATGGCATGAAACATATATTTTATTCATATAATTAATTGGGAGCTGCCATGGTGAAGGCACTTCAACTTACTATATTGTTAATTGACGTCTCATAGCACTTCCCTTGTGTCACTCTACTGTCTAGATGTCAAGTTGTCTACTGTTTTTAAATAAAGTGATGTATTCATAAGATTATTTTGAGGTCGAGACCTACTGTTTGATTAAATTTAAATAGCGTAATGCTTGAAGGTTTACATTTTAAGATGTGTTATACATATATTTTAAATCTCTTGTTAAGAATTTTTATGAGTGTTTAAGAATTAAATTTGCAATTCTGGTTATATAGCGTTGTTAGTTTACAATGAAGGAAAGAATTTATTTGGTGAGATTAATATATTTAAAAGGCTTGTCGGGTTGTGTGAGCTTGCTTACATGACTTATGTGTCGGTAACAGTCGTAGGAGTGGGTTGTTACAACTTGATTCAAGCAACCCCCTCATTGCCTCATGGTCTCTTTTCACCACAATCTTCTTCGGTGTCCCCACTGGCTTCGTAAGTTCATTTAAGGTAGCTTTTCAGTGGCTGTTTCGAAAACACTTTCAACTCTAGATGCATCTATTGTAGTAATGCAATGAATCACTTCAATTCATATACTTGGAGTGTAATTCCCTGAGTATATCGCTTATCTAAATCCAGTCATAATTTTCTTAAATCACGCATGACACCAAAGCAATCGACGAAGAACAAATCATGTACGGTGTCGAAATTACCATCGAAAAACAAATCATGTATGGTGTCGAAGCTATCGACAAAGAATAAATTACATATGGTGCCAAAACTGCTAATGGAAAATGAATCACATACAACACCGCAATTGCCAATGGAGAACAAATCACGAGAAAAGGACTTCACTTTACCACAACCAAATCAACCTCATGGTTGAAAGAAAAAAAGCTCGGTTTGGAACTTGCTCTGATACCATAAAAAAAGTTATCTCAAAAGGATGGATGGAATCAGAGAAAACCTTGTTCATGGAGAATGAAAACAAAGAAACCTTATTTGTGGAGAATGAAATCAAGGAAACCCTGTTCAAAATAATAAAACTAAGGAAAGCTCTATTCAATTTTACAATGAAACATAAAATGGATTATTTATAAAGATAATCTATCCTAAACTTACTTATAATACAAGTAAATTAAATAAGAAAGTATTTTAATCTTAGACTTTTTAGAGTACAAATAAAGTAAATGACATAAAAATAAATATCTTAAAAACTAAATTTACTTATTATGCAAGTAAAACAATAAACAAGTAAAAAAAACTTAAATATGAAAAATATTCTAAATACATTAGACTACTTTACTGAACTTCTACTCTTTTTAGCCGCTATTGGACCCCTTTCATGCAGGTTGTCCTGTGAGCGTTTGTTTGTGCTGGACATTTGCGTACAGCATTTTTGTGTGTGTAGCCCATATCCTAAGATAATTCTTCTTTTAACTTCTCGGAACATAGTTTTACCATGTGCAGTGCGATGCGCTCACACATGGAAAACTGCTGTTGATGACTTTTAAGGTAAACATCCTAGCTAGCTTATTTTAGGAAATATTGGATGCATTGAATGCCATAGCACATGAGAAGACGCCAAAACAGAAAAACTCTCTGTGCTAATTTAGTAGGAAAGCAAGTTCTACTGATTGACTTCCACAGCAAAAATTTTTGGCTTATGTTAATTAGCAACATTTTACTATCATATTTTGGTGCCACAACCATAATTTAATAACCCAAAACTGCAACATAAAACCCAATATATTTTCATTTTCCCATTTGATGATATTGAATCTATCACGTGTTACATTTCTCTCATAAGTTTAACTGAACTTGGTGCCTTAGTTTGTGCACTAGGACTGCCCAGCCACAAATAGGCTGGCTACATTAAAAACCAACCTCTTCCTTCAGTTTTTGAGAGTTAAGGATCAAGGCAATAAGTTGGTGTTACTTGGTTTCATTTGCTGAGAGTTGTAGACTGTTTAAACTTGTGTAGGTGATGATTCATCTGTAGGCAAGGCTGCAGCCTTTACTCTTCGGCCTTTTTCACTTCTACTGTTATCAGCAAATTTCAAGCTCGCATGATGTAATCCTTTCTCCTTCTCTGTTGAACTCCATTCAGACATGTAGTAGTCCTCTTCCGTCTGCTTGTCTGATGGACCGCAAAACATTCCACCCCACTGGGGGAAGTATATCAAGCATATAGGAAGGGTGCAGCATATGATCATGACGCCCATAAGAGTAATCCCCGTTTCTTTTGAATATTTGGATCCTTTGAAAAAAATTAATTGAGTCAAAACGGCACCCACATTTCCTCCACCGCCTGTCATGCCTGATATTACCCCTAATGACCTGGAGAACCAAATTTTTGAGGGAAACGTATGTAAAATAATATGCACAAAGATAAGGTTAAATGAGAAAAAAAGGAGTAATTTCAATTTCAATGACACAGCATCCTCTGTAGCTAAACAAGACTGTTTGGTCCTGTTGGGCCTAAATCTCTGAACGACTCCTGCTAATGCAAATGATCTTGCTATGTTGACAGTTCGGATCTTGTTCAGACAGAACTGGTTTGTGATTGGTTGAAGAATTTCGATTCCCCTAAAGGACAGCAGATAGGAAAAGATATTATTTCACCCCACTTTGTCTAGCTTTGCGTCTTTGAATTGATTAGTTGACAATGAAAGGTTTATTTTTGTTTTTTTGCTCCCACTGATAACAATAACAGCAAAATAAATAACCTAACAACTGAAGACTTAACGCTATAATGGGTTGAATTATTCCATTTGTTCATTGAAGTCAATAAATTATCCATCCAAAAGGGACAGAGATTGTGAAATCATACTAAAAAATCTTTAAACATCGTCCGATTTCTTCACTCTACCTGTTATAAATAGTATTTAAGACTCATGCTAAGTCAAGAGATGAGCTAATGTGTGCTTCAAACAATTATCAAATCTCAAGAGGATATCTTCTTTTGGTGCATTCTCAATACAGCAAAACTCTTGGAAAGAAGTATTCTTTATGAATTTTTGATATTGAGATATTTTTATTTGACAAAATCATATGATCAAAGCAGAAAACTAGAAAAATATAGCTAAGAATTCATGGAAACCTTACCTTCGGGAGATGAAGGGAACCACTCCAAATGTGAGCCCACATGCAGCTTGAACAAACAAAGAGAAAGCAATCATCACAGCAATGGATGCACTTAAAGATCCCACCTGCCCAAGAATGATACAGAACACGCCTCCTAAGGTCTGCACCACCCACAAAGTCCATAGCCTACCTCTCATCCCAAACCTCTTTGCCACTACATCAGATATTATCCCTCCTCCAGGTCGAGAAATCACGTTTGCTAATCCAAAACTTGCTGCAATCATTCCTGCAGTGTGGAGTTTAAGATTGAATCTGTCATAGAAGTACTCGGCAATTATGTTATCCACTGCCAGCTCAACCCCAAAACAATATCCATAAGTCAATGCCAGAATCCATCCTCTGTAATTTGTGATGCCATGATAGAAAACAAGTGAGAATTTATCTTTTGGTTTGTCCCCCGACTTCTGAAGCCCCCTAAAGTTCCCGTCCGGTAAGTCTTGGCCAAAAATCAGAACTGCAAATGCTGATAACGTTTGAAACAAGGCAGGTATGAAAAATGCAATTCTCCAAGCTGTAAAGTTATCTGCTCCAGTGTGACGGATAAGGCCAAACACTATAGGCATGATCAGCTGGGTTGCGCCACCTCCAAGGTTGCCCCAGCCACCTGCAACACCATTAGCAGTACCAACAACAGGAGCAGAGAACATGGAGCTCATCCAGAATTGAGTTGACACAAAAGTAGCAATTGAGAAGCCTGTAAAGAAGCGAACAAGCAGGAAAGAAACAGGTGAAGAAGCAATGGAAGTGAAGTAGACTGCGGGTGTGGTTAGGAGGATTAATGAGGCAGATGCAAGACGGGGACCGAACAGGTCACAAGCGGTCCCCATGGCAAGTCTGGCAAAGACCGCACCAGAGACAGCAGCAATCCCTGCATTGCCAATGTCAGTTGATGTGAGGTTGAGGTTGTCGCGTATAATAGGAAGGAGTGGAGGAGCCGCAAACGTGGATACAAAACAAGAGAAGAAGGAAACCCATGCGAGATGAAATGCTCTCATGTGAGGTGCTGCCACTGAAAATAGCCTAAACTCTGTTGCCTTGTGTTCTGTGTCCACCGGGAGAGTGAATTTCGGAGGGTGAGATTCCGGTACAGTGCCCTGCACCTCCATAATTATATGGGGTGAAAGAATAGAAGAAGCTGTATGCGAATTTTGGAAGATTAAAGCTTTCTTTCCATTAAGCTAGCGCATTCTTTTCTTCCTCTTTTACTGGAGAAAGGTTGAGAAGTAAACGGTGTCTCAGAGCTGAAACCATATAGAGCTTTTAAGTCTTACAACTTGCAACTGATGTCACGTGGGAACTAATTTTTGGACCTGTCCCTTTCAAACAATGTTTGTGCATTAACGGCATCTAGTGTGTTCGAAATTGATTCTTATTGGCTGGTGGTGTGAACTCAGACGGATTTCATGCCAAAGTGATAGAGATGTTAAAGGAACAAGTTCGATGAAGCATGACTTGGAGTTTGCAAAGCTTTAATTTGTCCAAGAACCGAGGGAGTTGGATTCTTTGACTTGGCAAGATTCTGCTTTGTTTTTTCATTTTTAAGAAGAGTACAAGCAAATCCAGCTGGATTCTTCATTATTATATAGGATATTAAGACCGTAACAATCTTGCTGAGGGATATTGGCCAATAGTAGAATTATTTCGTCAACTCAAATGTCATTTAATTACTGCCATCAATATTTTTCATTGTTAATGCCTTGAACTTACTATTTATTTCTCCTCAATATTTGCCCCGTGTTTGACTTGGCTTTCTAGCAGTAGCAGCAGTAGCTGCGTTAGTTTTTTCTTGATTTAATCTGCTCTGTCCAGAGGGGAAATTACGCACAGCTGAGATGATGGTGAAACTGAAACGATAATGCTGCAGTTTCACTCAACTCAATTCATGAAGGAATTCCAAGCGTGTTTCCAAGAGCTTCTCCTGATATTTATTTCTTATATAATGACAACTGACAAATCTCTGATGAGCAAATTTCAAAAACTTAGCTCATGATCATCCCTACTTATGAGGACTATCTTTGACCAAAATCTAATCAGAGTAAGAATTGTGAAAGGAGAGAGGGGGCAGTGGGAACATTGTGCCGATACCCGGAGACCGTCCACTATAACAATGGGGGGCCCTACGGTTATTTAAAGCTGTCTCGAGTTTAGAAAATTACGAAACAACGTACCACAACGATACACCAAAAATAGGACACCTCTGACAGGTTCATGACCTCTGCCTTTTGCTCTCTTTTTGATTCGAACGGAGCTTCATGACCTTTCCTGTATAAATCCCAATCAGCCCCCTATTACAGTTGCAGGAGGGCATCCCATAAATCAAGTTCAAAAACATGGCTAACAAGCAGCAAATCTCTTTCTCATTGGCATTTCTTGCGGTTGCCCTATTCGTCCTGGCCGGTCAGGCCACGGCTCGGCGTGAAATCCTAAATGCTGAAGTTGGTGGAGCAGCGAATCCCAAAGATGCTGTAGAAATGATTCTAAACGAACTGATCAGTAGCACACAGCGCGTAAAGAACAAGGTTTCTGTCCTTGGGAACAGTCAGATGGTTCAGGCCTGCGATAAAGCCTATGCGTCGTCATTGGAAAGCCTGAACAAAGCCATGGGTCTCGTCAAAGGCACTGCAGGCATAGACACCGGAAACCTCAAAGCCAGCATCACCGCAGCACTGCATGGCTACGACAACTGTGATTACGCTTTTGCAGAGTCCACCAGGCCATCTCCTTTTATCCCTAATAACGCAAACTTGAAATCTTTGGTCTCACAGTGCTTGGAATTAACGTCGAAGCTAGCTAACAATAATTAAATTCACAAATACGAGATGGTGTGTGAACAATGAATAGAAAATGGATTTAGCTGTTTGTTCTGATTGTTGGGCATATTATATATCGGTGGGGAACCCAAAATAAGGTCGGTCCATCCTTTGGAGTGCGATTCTGTTTCTTCTGCTATATATTTACTGTTTTTCGCAACAAAATTTTCTGGTGATATGTTAGAATATATAGGTAGAAGTGCTGGTCATTTAAGATCAAGATATCTGTCATTATGTATTTGACCATATAATCAATGGCCTTGCTTGGGAATATTCAAGATATAAATTTAATTATTTTTTATCAACTTTTAGATCTGTATTTTAAGAGCATTTGTTAAAATTTATATTTAAAACATATTTAATCATATATATATAGAAATCAATCGTGCTTTGCAAATTAAGTTGACAATTGAAACTGCACAATTCGAAATAAAACTAGCTGGCGCCTTGGAAAAACTTTTTATTGATTTGAATTAAAATTGTTTTTTTTTTTGAAATTATAATGTATACATCAGTATCCACTCATCGTAATCAACTCATCCTAAGTCCCTGTACTTAATCGAAGAGTCTTATTAAAAACCTTCCTATGGAAAAAGCCAATGAGATAAAAACCATAGATAAGGAAAAATGAGTACCCTTACCGTCGTATAATCATTGGGACATTTACATCCCTTTTCAACTACCTAAAATAATCAACTGGAGTCTGTTGCACTTTTCATAGTATAAGTTTTCTAGTACATGAAGAACACTGGATGAACAAAGTACAAATCAGCGAAGAAGAAGAAGAAGAAAAAACGAGAGATCAAGTGTTTGATATATGTGAAATCACAACAAAATTCATTACGTATTCAGCTTACGTGCATCACTTAAAACTGAAAAACTGATTGAAGACGAAGATGTAGCCTCAAGAAAATAAAATCAATACTTTGTGAGCTGTGCATAGAAAACAAGATTTATTTTCAGTGCCTGCCAACGAACAACAAAGAAAATAAACACATGCCGATTGTGCTTTAAACAGAAATACACCAAAACAACAAGGAAAGAAAAAATTTAAGTCTCAAACATAAAGAAACGACATACAAGTTGTTGTTTAACTAACTCAATTAACAAGAGAAATAATAAAACGGCAAGAAAGCTTGACGTTTAACCAACCAAGACCTATGAACTTAACAAAAAGACACTACACCCTTACGTATTGCTAAGAATAAACTGGTAAATGTAAAACGTCTTTGTTTTGGCTTATCCCCAATTGTTCTTTTGCTTCAAAGGATCGTTGCTTCCGGCTTGAGTTTTTTATTATGCTTCCATACAGATTCATGATCATCTTCCAACACAGCCCCATGATCATTAGTATGGTAAACACCCAACCAAGATCTCAACATTTCAAACCTATCTTTGGCTAATCCCTTGGTGAATATATTAGCTAGTTGAGCATCAATAGTACAATACTTAAGCTCAATTTCCCGATCTTAACAACTTCCCTCAAAGCATGGTATTTTACCCTGATATACTTTGTGCGTCCATGTTGTATTAGATTTTTGGTTATAGCAATTGCAGATTGGTTGTCAACTTGAAGCACTGTGCCTTTGCTTTGATGAAATCCCAAATCTGAAAGCACCTTTCTAAGCCATTGAGCACGGTTTGTTGCTATAGCAGTAAAAATGTACTTAGCCTCAATAGATGACTAAGCTACCACCTCTTGCTTTCTTAAGTTCCAAGTGAAAACTACATTGCCAAATGAAAAATAGAACCCACCCATGCTCTTTGAGTCATCCATAAACCCTACCTAGTCATTGTCATTGAATCCTTGTAGTTCACCACTTTCATGCTTCAAGTACCTTAGACCAAAACTGATTGTACCTTTCACATATCTAAGAATTCTCTTTGTAGCAGTAAAATGTATTAATGAAGGTGATTACATGAACTTAGATAGTAGACTTGTAGCAAACATGATGTTTGGTCGAGTTATAGACAAGTATAATAAAGATCTTATCATGCTTCTGTGTAACTGTACATCAGCTTCAATTACCCCATCAATTTTACTAATCTTAAGATAAGTTGTGAATGGAGTGTGAATAGGTTTATAGTCACTCATATTGAACTTTTTCAATAGATCCTTTGCATATTTTGATTGATGCAAGACAATCTTGCTAAAGGCCCGTTGAACTTCCATTCTAAGGAAGTATGTCATTAAACCTAAGTCTGTCATCTCAAAAACAGTCATCATCGATGCTTTGAACTTACTCAAATATCCATCATTAGGGCCAGTAATCAGCAAATCATTTACATACAGGGCTACTGTGAGTATTACTAAGCTATTTGAGCTTTTCACTTAGGGAATAGATTTAATGATGCTTTTACTGAAACCTTGACTTCTGAAATGCTCATAAATTCTCTCATACCAGGCTCTCGAAGCTTACTTAAGACCATATAGAGCCTTAGTGTGTTTACATACTTTGCCTTCTAACCTTTTTTTTGTATATCCTTCAGGTTGTTCTACATAGATATCTTTTGTTAGAACACCAATCAAGAATGCAAACTTCACATCCAAATGATATATTTTCCAGATTTCCCTAGTTGCTAATGTTGCAAGTAACTTAGTGGTATCATGCCTAGTAACAAGTGCAAATGTTTCAAAATAGTCAATGCCATACGTCTGAGTATAAACCCTCACCACTAACCTTGCTCTAGATTTGTTTATTGTGTCATCTGGATTTAGTTTAGTTCTGTAGATCCATTTGACTATAACAACACTTTGATTTTTTAGTCTATCAGCAAGTATCCAGGTTTCATTCTTTTTTATCATATTCATTTCGAAATCCATTATTGCCTTCCAATTTGCATCAGATTTAGCTTCAGTGAAGCTTGAAGGGTCTGTTATAGCAACATTATACCTACTATAGATATCTTGAAGGGTTTTGGTACCTCTGACTGCTTGAGCTTCATTTTCATCATTAGTAAATTCATCATATTCAAGCTACAACTAATTGTCTCTACTAGAACTTTCATTTCTAAAATTGTTACCTATATCATTTTTCTAGTTTCAATTTTGCCCTTCATCAAAAACATCCCTGCTAATGAACAACTTCTTGAAATTAATGTCAGACAGTCTATATCCTTTTAAAAGTTCATTGTAACCAAGATGTATAGGTAGCACTAACTTAGGATCCAATTTGGTTTTCTTTTCATATGGTACATTAGCATAATAGATACAACCAAAGGTTTTCAAATGAGTTACTAAAAGTTTGTGATTGTACCACATTTCTGATAACTCTATTATATAGAGTTATCTTGTCATATTTTAATGATAAAATGGCTAAGTCTTTGAGTTTGGGTAAAGTTTTAAGTAGTTTTTTTCGTTTTTCTTTAATTAGTTAACTCATGATTGAGCTAGTTTACTTCAAGTTACTTTAGTTCATTTGTGTGGTAAAAATGCCTACTTTTAGCTATGGCTGATTTAGTTCCTATGTTTTTAAGGTCCTCAAAAGTGAAGGGGTCAAGTGGCAAGGAATTGCACAAGTTGGCCAAGTGCAGACTTCACCAAATATGCTATGCTATTTTAGACATAATTCAAGCTAAAAAAGTCCAATCAACATGATTCTTAAACCAGTGGAAAGCTAAGAAGAAGGGCTACAACTTTTATGTTTATCACTTTGCCTAGTTCTGAAGAGAACATAGTTAAAATCTCATTAAAAGTCGCTAGATGGCAACAGCTCTTTAGTACGTAGCTTGAAGAGCCAAAAAGACATGTCTCCCACACAAAACAATGAGCTAGGTGCCGCAGCGCTGGCCACTCAGCACCACAGCACCCAAACAGGCTTTTTAAAATCTACAATTCTTAATTTTTGACTTTAGGGTTTTAAAGGAAGTATATTTAAGCCATTTTAAAAGGGTTTTCAAAGAGAGAGGTTAGAGCAACTTCCAAAGAAGAGAAAAATCATAAACAAAAAAAGAAAGGAGGAAAAAGAAGAGGAAATCAAGAGCTTTGAAGGATCAAAAAGATGCACCAAAGAATTTCTCACACTAGTTTGATTTTCTCTCTCTAACTCTTTTTGTAAAAAATATTTCATTTTGCTGAGATGTGTATTTGTCTTTTGAATATGTTGCGTTATAACTCTTAATCTAGGATTATGGTGGATGCTATTAATCTAGGATTATGGTGGATGTTATTACGTAGTTTGGATATTTTGGATTGATTTCTACTTGCTTTTATAGGAATATCAATGTTTATTCAAATTTGTGCTTATTACTTCATTTGTTGCTTGATCGCCAACACGTTGAGTATAAGGTTTTAGATGATGCTTGACAAGGATAGTCTAAACAAACCTAAATTTGAGTAGTGTATGTTCATTCCATGTTGAGAAATTAAGTGGGTAATTAATTAATAGGATAGATATATATCTATTAATTATACATAGTCAAATATAGGACCTAAACTTAATTAACTTAACTTTAATTAATTTTCTATAAACATATAGATAGTTAATGAAGCTAGGCAATTACGTGATGACTCGATGGAGTATTATGCATGCTTAAGGAACCTAGACTAACATTGATCCCTATAAAAAGTAGGTATTTAATTGATCTTATATCCCAATAAAGCAATAGTTGAAATCATAGTCCTAGGCCTTAATTACATTGTTTCCCCCACTATCATTTTAGTTTGCAAGTCTTAGATTTACTTAGATTTTTAAATTAAATTTCATTTCATTTTAACAACTTGTCTTTTTTTTTTTTTTAGTGCTTGGATAAAACTTAGCTTGTTATAATTTTAATAATTAGCAACATGTAGAAACCAATTCCTTGAGGGATCGACAAACTCAACTTATCATTATATTACTTGTTGATGACCATGTGCACTTGCATGATTTCCTTGCTGAATTGAGAAAATCTTTAAAATAAATATCTTAGTAATTTAGCAAGCAACAATTTCATAGGTGTTTTGAGTGTCAAGGCTCTGGTATAGGTCATATTCATCAAATAATTTATAGTGTTCACTATTTCTACCCAAAATACCCTTAGTAAGTTTGTTTGGTACATCAAGCATCTTGCCATCTCAACCAAGGTCATGTTCTTCCTTTCTGAAACTCCATTCTATTGAGGAGAGTAAGTCACTACGAACTTATGCTTAACACTAAGCATTGCTAAGAAATCTTCAAATTCAGCTACAGTGGACTCAAAACCATTATCACTCCTTAGAGTTTTTATTCTCAACTCTACTTGATTTTCAACTGAGGCTTTAAATCTTCTGAAATGCTGCAAGGCTTTTGACTTATACTTCATAAAGAATATCTAGTAGTATTTAGTCAAGTCATCAATAAACAGAATATAGAACCTGTTGCTATTCAATAAGAGAGTTTTCATTGGTCCACATATGTTAGTATGTATCAATTCAAGCTTCTAACTAGCCTTTCATCCTCTCTTATTTGGAAAAGGATTTCTACATTACTTTCCATACGGGTATTCTTGACAAACCTTGTTAAGTTTCACTATAACAAGAAGGCCTTCAACTAAGTCCTCACAAGCCATCTTAATCATAAAGCCATAGTTTACATGCCCAAACCTTTTAGGTCATATATCTAATGAATCATCTTCACTAACAAATGCATTGTGATCTGTTTCCATAAGATTCATAGGATAACACGTGTTTTTAATCTTAATTGTTAACAATTTACATCTTGTGGGATCATATATAGTGCATTGCTTATCTTTAAATAACAAGGCATATTGATTATCATCTAACTAACCTTCATAAAGTAAGTTTTGGTCAACTTCAGGCACATAATGAACATTATGAATGAACTTAGTACATGTAGGAGTATCAATAGCCACTATACCAATGCCATGAACGTTAACAAAAAAAAAACACCATTGCCAATTTTAATTCTGGCCTTGAAGCTTTTGTTTAACTCAAAAAACAGGTCCTTATTAGTAGTAATGTGGTTTGAGCATCCACTATCAATCAACAAAGTGCTTCTTCTAGTAGAATCTTCCCTAATCAAAGCCATAAATAGCAGCTCTTCAAACTTATCAGCTTGTTCAGCTACAACAGCTTTATCTTCATTTCCATTTGTCTTTGTCTTGCATACCTTTTCAACATGTCCTTTTTAGTTACAAGACTTGAATTTCACATTTGGTTTATACCAGCAGTATTTGACTGCATTTCACTTTTTTTTCAGGAAGGTATTTCTCTTATTGCTTCCTCTACTTCCCGTTTTCAACTTTGTTTCTTTTACTGTCAAGCTTTTTGGAGCCACCTCCTTTAACTCTCAAGCCCTTAGTTTTTGCAACTAAGGTATTTTTAATAAAGCTTTCACTCTTGATGGCTTTTCTCTACTCTTGTGTGAACAAAACATTGATCAGTTCATTCATAGATATCTTTGTTAAATCCTTTGAATCTTCCAAAAAAGAGATCTTAGCTTCGAATCTCTCTGGTAAACTTACAAGAAATTTGTTCACCACTCTTTTCTCCTTTACTTCATCTCTTAACAATCTCAGCTGATTAAAAATTCTTAAAACCTTATCTGCATAAGCTTGAATACCTTAATCATCCTTCATTCTCAGTAATTTAAACTCTCTTGATAGATTCAAGACTTGAATTTGCCTAGTGTGATCACTGCCCTGAAAACTATTCTATGCAAATTTACTTTATTAAATGTGAATGACTACCAGACCTAAGATTATGATACCCCTCAATACTTTATCTGATTATTGTCTCTCTCTATTAACTCGGTTTAATGATTTAAGTTGCTAACCTAGAGTCCTAAATTATTTACAAGTCTCTATCCAGTTTCTCAAAAAATACATCTCCCAATTAATGTACTATATGTCTATGCAAATTAAATTGAAAAAAGATTCATTAAGTTTGTGCTCTAATTTTGGCTACGTATAGCTTATAAGTGTATGTCTACCCTATATGCAAATCAAACCACCTAATCAACTAAGTGTGTTTGATCATACGCTATTCTATTCAAGGTCTACCTAAATCTCCTTCGTTAAGGTTTAACCTAGGTTTCCAATTCAATTTAATTGGTGATCAAGCAATTAAAAGTATTAAGAATAGAACAAAATAAACAACTTAAATTCATCAAACATAAGTAAAAGAGAGATAAATAATTCAGACTACATAATGAGTTCAATCATAATCTTAGATTAAAAATTTAGTTCCCCATCAAGTCATACATCATCATTGAATAAATTCTAATCATTAAAACCAAAACCAAGAAAATAAGTGAATAAAAGAAAATATAGCAAAACTCAAGAATTGTATTCTTGATCTCCAAATCTCCTTGAATCCTGCAAATTCTTCTTAGCTTCAATGACTCTGGGGTTTGACTCTCCGTTGTTAATCTGGTGTTTTCTTTTTTGTTTTCCTTTAAGTCCTTCGAAAGGTTATTTTTATAGACTTTAAAGTTAGGCCTAGTTGGGTGAAAAAAGAGGTCAATTTCAGCTGAGATTTTCTCATCAAACTATGTCAAACCCTGTTCTATAAAATAATTACGACGTCATTTACATGCTCAATAGAATGTTTGCATATTTAGAAAGTTCGAGAAATCGTTAAAAGACGATATTGCCCCTAATGGTACCATTAAGTCGATTAAGTCTCGAACTGGTTCAAATAGGAATTTTAAGGTGAAATTAAGAGTTTCACAATCTAGGGATGACTCAAAATGGTGATTCAGCATTCGAGGATCAATTTGGAGTCAAATCGAAATTTTCACTATCAATGGGCAAAATGGTCATTTGCCACCTGGGGACAAAATGGAAATTTTAGAAAAGATTTTTTGGCCCCATTTGACTTATTGGAGTATGATTTGAGGTTTAGAAGTGAAAAATTTTAATTTCGATATAAATTGGAGTACATGGGTGAAATAGTAATTTTACCACCCCTGGGGCAAATCTATAATTTTGCACCCCCAGAGCATTTTTCCAGCACAAGGTCTTCACCCATCATCATTTTTGACCCTTGAGAAATGTGTGGTGGAGAATTAAAGAATTAAAAGTCAAATATTTAAAATTTGTACCAATAAGAAAATGACAAGTGTCAAGCTCAGGATATTTTATTATTTAACTTAAAAATCAGTATAAATCAGCCCATTATCTCTCCAAATATTCGGCCAAGCAAGGAAGAGAGGGAAAGAAAGGAAGAGCAAACCCTAGGTGAAGAATTTCAAGAGAAAAAGTGTGAAAAATCAAGGAAAACAAGTGAAAAATGTAGGATTTTTCAACTTAAGCTTGAAACCTATTTTCCTTAAGCATTTCTCCTTATTTTTCATGCTTAAATTACATGTTTTCATGATGAATTCATGGCTGGTCAAAATGGGTAAGGAGAGAGAAAGATATTGGATTGATTTGATTTTAGGATATGTTAGTGTTTTTAGTTAGTTAAGCATGTTTAGAAACAAAACAACAAAAAAAGAATCCATTTTCCCCATGAATCTTCATTGGCCGAATCTTCTATGATGTGTGTGGGTGATGGATTGTTATTATTCAAGAGAAATGGCTTAGAAAATGATGAATAATGGTTAGAAAATTAAGTAGGAAAAATCACGGTGTTAGTGCACTATAATGGTCGAATTTTTCCATGAAGAAATGAGAGGGTTTTGATGCTGAAATTGGTATTATTGGAATTGTATTTAGAGAATTGAAATATTAGAAATGAAATGGAGCAATTTTGAGCTAAATCGGACACAATTGTCATTTAATCGGGTAATAAGCTGAATTAGGTCAGCATCGCATTTAAGCGATAGTCGGATAAGTTACATATCATATCATGCATATACACCGAGCCTGAATTGATTTTATAATGGTCAAGCATTAATGTGGTGAATTATGTATTGTACATTGTGGATAGGTGGTGAGCAAATTACACTGGTAAAAGTACAGAGATTGTGCTTGAAGATTGGGATTAGGAGTACATCAACTCCTAGAATTGTGAGTGGACAATTTATCGTCTTAAATATCTAGAGTAACTATGCTTGTTTGATGTTTTTATTAAATGGTGAGTTTAAATTATAAAATATTATGTTTTCTAATTAAAATATTTTTTTAATAAAAATGAGATTTATACTCGTTTTGAAAATCAAATATTGTTTTGGAAAAATTGAGTATATGGAGATTGTGTTGAATTTATGATTTTATATGTTATTGAAATTGTGGCTTATGACACTATGGTAGCATGATGGCTAAATTTTTGGGGTTGGCATGAAATATATGAACAGTTCTGGATTAGTCTCGGTAGACTGGATTACATTTTATTCGTCATATTATGCTACTAAAAATTTTATGGGTCTGGTGGTATATTAAACGGTCACGGCAGTGATGGGGGTTTCCGTGGACTACCTATGAGAGGGACACGGTAACCCAATTATATATTTACCTCCTGGGGGAGATGTTGAATGAAGTATCTCTTGAGATAAGATTTGAGTGCACCTCACGTTCGGGCCACCACATGAGAGTTAGACTCAGCCAACGCTAAGGAACGGCTGTGTGTCAGATGCGAAAACATGTTTATGGGTATGGGACTTTTTAACAGCCTTGGCGGTCTTAGTGGGATACCTTGACAAAGGTACGCGTGAGAATGATTTTGACAGAGGCCAAGTTTAAGAAACTCATAAGCCAGGGAAATTTTGATGAAAAGAAATTGTTGGTATAGATTGAAACAAATTTTGCGTTATGAACATTATTGAAATATAACGTTTTTATATTGTCTTCATCTACTCGGCTTTAGATGCTTTTGATGGTAATTATTAACTCACTGAGATTATATAATCTCACCCCTCTTCCTATCCATTTTTTTCAGGCTCAGGATAGTTTATTAATAGTTAATTAAGACGAGAATTAATCTCGGAGTTGCATCCTACAAAGTAGAGGTTCGTAGCCCTACACCTTCTTGGTTAGTTGGGAATCCACGTGTCACTGTAAAAGTAATTTTATACTTTAGTTATCTGATTTAAAGTATGTATGAACATATTTAGCTTTTACACCATGTTTTTGGCGGGTTTCGGTATTTTCAAAGAAAAATGACGAAAATGCCCCTGTGAACCAAAAAATAATATTTTATTGTTTTGATTTGGAAACGACTTATGATTTCTTGAAATGCGAGATTTAATAACTGTCGCTCAACGGGGAGATACGGAAGCTGATACTAAGCCTTGTGGGATTCTGATCGGCATTCAAGGTAATGAGTGCCTATCCTGACATCGCGGCGGTTGTCACAGGCCCGATGGGAGTTCCGGGTCATGACAAACTATGTAAGTCGCAGCCTTGCCCAATTAATTAACAGAAATTGTAATTGCTTTAGGACTACTGCAGTATGTCAACTTTGATAAGATTTTTGACCATATTTCATGCTAAACTGAGTGAAGTGGTAAACATAAAAGTTGTAGATTTTTCTCTTGTTTTTCCAATGGTTTAAGAATCACTTCATTTGGAGCTTTGCACAGAAAATTATGACCAAAATACCGAAATATATGTAGTGTAAGTCTACTCCTCAAAATTACTCTCCTTCTTCCATTAAAATTCTTCTTTCAAACACTTACAAAAGCACAAATAAATCAATAACAACCTATCTTAACCATATTAACACTAATTTAAGCATAAAATTAACTGTGATTAGATTGACTCACCTAAAATAACAAATTTAAAATAATTAAATAAAATCTACTAATTTTTATGCATTACTACAAGAACTAAGCTAAATTATTATTAAAATTAAGCTCAAATAACTCTATATTATAGAGTTATCATTCAACTAAGGCCACAACTTTCAAAGTTTTATATGATACCTAGGGTATTTGGTAGCAAAGATGTTCACCCATACTTTCTATAATGTGTTCATTTAAATTTCATTGCAACGTTTGTTTTTAAACAAACTAACATAATATAATATTGCAATGCAATCACATTATAGTCAGTGGATGTAATGCAATTGTATGAAAAAACCAATGCAATTTCAGATTATAACTTATTCTACAATGTTTTCAAGCTTGATTTGACATTTTGTCCTTCTTCAATTAATAAAATCCTAAAACTTAATTTCTATCACTTTAAAAAATTAGAAATATTTTTAAATTTTTGACAAAAAGAATCTATAAACTTTGAAAAACATAAAATAATTTCTTTAATTTTTAGAAATTCTAAAAAAATTCAAAAAACCAAAAATAATTTTAAATATTAAAAACATTTTAGAACGATAAAAAATAAAAATAATTTTTATTTTTAAGAAATTATAAAAGATCAAAAAATTCATAAAATAAAAAATAGATTTAAACCTAAAAAGATAATAATAATAACAATATATTTTAAAATTTTCAAAATTGATAACAAATAAAAAGTTATTTTCTAATTAATATTAATATGGATTTGCTCAATGCTTGGTTATTTGTTGAAAATTTTATTTAAAAGATGATATCATATAAAAATTTACAATAAAAAACATACAACTATATTAAATTTTCATTTCAATACATAAGGGTAATTATGAAAATTAATATTACATTACTAATAAAGTGCTTGCAAAGCAAAAGCTACAATATTATCTTCTCAGCATTTTAATAACACTTTTCTTAATATACTAAATGTTGTAATGTTATTTTACCAAAAATTACATTCTTTACGATGTAAGGCACCAAATGCAGCCTTTATTGTCAAGTTAATTTACTTGTAAGTTTAGAGACTTTGTTGTCAAACAAGCCTCTTGCAGACTAACACTCTCAAGTTTGTTTACCAGTAAATTTGATAGAGTGTGGGTATTTAATCTATTCATATTACGCTTAGTATTGGCATCATTTTCTAATTCTATGTAGATAAAGGGTTATTTGCCTCTAAATAGGCTTCTCACTTTATTTGTAACTACACACTTGAATAAGATCTTTTTACACTCTTTAAATATTTTTTCTCTCTTTAAATACTTTGTCTTATATTTCTTTTATAGTTGTTCTTTCAAGTTATATTTCATAAGTTATTAGCACAATTATCTAATCTCTCAAGTTTTGATATTATTTTGTTTTCATCATCTCCAAGCTTTACAAGGATTTCGATGGTTGGTCTTTAATTTCTGATTGTAACAAATTAAATAAGTGGTTTGCTATCTCTTTAGTGTTTTCATTCCCTAAAAATCAACCTTAATATGATTGTAACAAACAGTTTTTAGTTTTTCTGACTTACAGAACAACTCATGTTTACTCTTAGTTGTGTGAAAAAATTAGTATGTCTGTTCACGATTTATAACGTGTTAGGGATGTAGAGATATGATATTTCTTTTCAGTTTAAATAAATTAAATTTAAATGTAATTAATCCTTATTTAAATTTAAACAAATGATATTTAAATATAATGGACTATTACATAGATAATCCTTATTTAAATTTAATCAAATTAAATTTAAATTTATATCCTATCCTAAACATTTTTCAATTATTCAATTAAGAAATATCATAACAATATTCAACATTAATTAATTAAATATTTGTTAATTATTCACAAATAATTAGCAAAGTTGCATACTATATGGACGCATGACATTTAAATGCAACAATAGTGATACTTCGAGCAATGGAGAGAGACGAACATCAAAGAGATAGAAACGGTGAATTTTGCAAAAGAAATAAAAGGAAAAATTAAAAGAAAGGATAAAAGAAAAAAAATAGAAACTAAATGGTTAGTAGGACATAAGAAGCTGACAAGGATTCTAATGTCGTTGCCACATCAACATTTTGTCTTTCAACTTTAACAGAGTAATCAAATTTAAAACAATTAGATAGTTTAGTGACTCAAATGGTACAAATTGAAGTTTGATGACTCAAAATGATCATTGCGAGTAGACATGTTCCTTAACTAAAGGTTATCCAATATGTATACTTAGTCTCTACCTTCGATGCATAAAGGTGGTTTCTTATAGTTATTAATGCAGTAAAATGCTATTATCATGCAACTTACCAATATGGAAATAGTAGAAATGGAAGATTTAAGGTTTTTATAAATTTATAACTTAAAGCCAATTGGATGACAGATATTATGATAATGGAATCAGATAACACTAACTATAAATACTTTTCAAAAGTAAATTGAAAACAAGTCGCACATGTCTTTTTGAGACCATAATGGATTGCCAACTTTTAATTTATAATCGCAAATAGAGTAGTGATACTCCTAAAGATACAAAAGATAACATCTTTCAATATGTTGAGAAAATATCACAAAAGAAAGCAAAATCTTAATATGTCAACATCACATATGATACCAATAATTGTTCGATATCAAATAGCTGTCAAACATTTATTATGAAAGAAATGTTAAAAATTTTAAAGAAAATAGTTAAACATTATGAATGAGTATCAAAATAGGTTTAAATATCATATTCAATGCCAAGCAACACCACTTTGAATAGAAAATGTAATTTGTATAGTAAATGTTTGAAAAAGAGTAAAAACAAATATGAAGGAAGGGAAAGGAAATAACTCCCTTGCATCAAAAGGAGGGGAAGGGCATTTGCGATAATAAAAGTGTCAATAAGGATGGCAGAGAGACTTACAATTAAGAGAGAAAGTGGCATAGTAGTAAGAGCTTCGAGCAATGGAGAGGGAGCGATATCAAAGAGATAGAAATGGTGAATATTGTAAAAGAAAATAAAAGGAAAAATTGAAAGAAAGGATAAAAGCATAAAAATAGAAAATAAGTGGTTAGTAGGACATAGTAAACTGACAAAGATGCTAATGTTGCTGCCATATTAGCATTTCATCTCTTAAATTTAAGAGAGCGATCAAATTTACAACAATTAGATAGTTTGATGACTCGAATGATACAAATTAAAGTTTGATGATTTAAGATGATCATCGGGAGTAGACATGTTCCTTGACTAAAGGTTATCCAACTTGTATACTTAGTCTCGACCTTTGATGCAGGAATATGGTTTCTTAGAATTATTAATGAAGTAAATGTTGTTACCGTGCTACTTACCATTATGAAAATAGTAAAAATAGAAGGTTTAAGCTTTTTATAAATTTATAACTTGAAGCCAATTAGATGACAGATATTATGAGAAGGGCATCAAATAACATTAAGTATAAACACTTTTCAAAAGTAAATTGAACACAAGTCCCACATGTCATTTTCTAATCATAATGGATTGCCAACTTCAAATTTATAATCCCAAACAGGGCAGCGATACTCCTAAAGATACAAATGATAGCATCTTTTAATATGTTGAGAAAATATCACAAAAGAAAACAATATCTTAATAAGTCAACATAAAATATGATACCAATAATTGCTCGATATCAAATAGTTGTCAAGTATTTATTATAAAAGAAATGTTAAAAATTTTAAAGAAGATAGTTAAATGCTATGAATAAATATAACAATTTATGTAATTTAGTATAACAATTTTATAACAATTTATGTATACTCGAAAATCCCTTCTAAAGGTGAAAAAATATTAAAAAAATCAGTTAGATATCCGAACTAATCTTCTTTACACAAATGTAATTCGAATAGTAAATACTTGGATATGAGTAAAAACATAGGTCGCAGTATGAATACTTAGTCAACTCTTATAAAAAGTCTCTTACATAAAAGTTAACTCACTTTTATGGTCATGGATATGAAAGAGATCGCCATAATAATTTAATAATTTACATTAATCACTATTCTACTTCTAAGGATAACTTTACCTACTAGAAGTGAATGGATAACTTTATCAACACACCAAAAGTGAATAACTCATCAATAGTGAATGAATACTTTTAACCCACCAAAAGTGGATGAATAATGAAAAGACAAAATCGACAGAATAACAAGAATATAGAAAATGTCTTGTCATCGTTGTGATATGAAAATAAAAAGTCATTGGTCACGTACTTATTATACGTAGAAATATTTTGTTGAACTTTATCAAACATCACTGAATGCTTAAAGAAAAAAACGTTGAATTTTATCAAGCATCACTAAATGTTAAAAGAAAAAATATCGAAGTAAATTTTATTCAAGATAAATTTAACTATAACCAAGTAGATATAACACATCAAGATGTCACAGATTTTCTTGTCCATCCTGAAAGAGTAATTGATCATTTGATTAGTAATGAAAATATCCAAGAAAGAAATTTTTTTAATAGTTTGTTGATATGTTTTAGTATAACTTTATATGAGGATATTTTTACATGTTTTTAATTATTATATTTAAATTATATGTTTTTATTTTATGTGATTTAATTAGTAAATTATATATTTAATGTTCTCTTATGTCAACTTGTAAGTTTTTTACTATATATTTTATCTTATTAAAAAAATATTGATATTCATCTTATTAGATCCAAGATCAATGATACAAGTATATGTATAGCAAATATTGCTACAATGCACACTATATTTAAATATAGGAAATATTTTTCTGACTTGATAATAGAAGAAACTAATGTCAATACAATATCTAGTAATACAAGATTAATTGAAGGTTTCGAAAGAGCCAATATTTTATTACCCAGAGGAATAAAGTTTATAATAGAAGATGTATTATTTCTACTAAATCTCAAAGAAGTTTATTAAGTTTTAAAGATATTTATTTGAATAGATATCATATTGAGACAATGAATGAAAGAGAGACTTAATACCTCTCTATATTATGTTGAGAAAAAAGCAATTACTCGTTTTTTTTTCTCTAGATTATACTACACAAATATTAAAATGATTAAAACTCATAGTAAACCAGAAGTTTAATAATGATTTTGATGTTTGGCATGATTAGTTGGGCCATCTTGGATCAATAATGGTGTTAAAATTATTCAAAATTAATGTAATCATCCATTGAAACACTATAAGAGTTTTCAGTCTAATAAATTTTCATGTGCCGCTTGTTCTGAAGGTAAATTAATTATAAGGCCATCACTAACCAAAGTTGCGATTGAATCCCTTACATTTTTTAAACATATTCAGGGTGATATATGCAGATTTATACATGCACCATGTGGATCATTTAGATATTTTACAGTTTTAATCGATGTATCGACTAGATGGTTACACGTGTGCTTGTTATCGACTTACAATTTGGCATTTGCAATCATTCGATTACAAGCACATTTTCCTGATTATGTAATTAAGACTATTCGTCTTTATAATGTTGGTGAATTTATATCTCAAGCTTTTAATGAATATTGTATATTGGTTTGAATAACTATTAAACAACCGATTGCTCATGTTTATACATAAAACGGTCTAACAAAATCATTTATTAAACACTTCCAATTGATTGTAAGACCATTGTTTATGAAATCTAAACTCTTAATTTCTATTTGGGGGCATGCCATTTTGGATGCAGTAGCACTTGTACACATCAGGCCAACGAGTTACAAAATTCTCCCTTATGCAATTGGTTTGTGGTAAAAAACCAAATATTTCTTATCTCATAATTTTTGGATGTACGATATATGTTTCAATTGTTGCACCATAACGCACAAAGATGGGTCTTCAAACAAAGTTAAGAATATATATTGGATATGAATCTTTATCTATAATTAAATATCTAGAATCCTTAACGAGGGATTTGTTCACAGTAAGGTGTGTCGATTATCATTTTAATTAAATAATTTTTTCAACATTAAGGGGGAAAATAAGTAATTGGAAAAGGAAATATCTTGAAATGCATTATCTTTATCTATTTTTGATCATCACACAAATCAATGTGAACAAGAAGTTCAAAAGATAATTCCTTTGAAAAATATAGCAAATTAGTTGTTAAACACATTTACTGACCTAAAGAGATTAACTAAATCTTATATATTAACTATAAATGCTCCAATTAGAATTGATGTAAGACAATCTACTATTGCTAATGAGTCTAAGACATGCCAAAAGCGTGGAAGACCAATCAGTTTCAAAGATAAAAATCCTCAAAAAAGAAAGAGCAAATATTCAATATGGTCAAAAAAAGAAAACAAAAACTCCAAAAGAGACCTTTAACATAATTCCAAAAGAAATTCAAGTACTTGAAATCAATGTAAATAACAGGTCTCAACAAATTGTGTCATAACAAGATAAAATGAAACCATAATTAAATAAAAGTCGACAATAATTTGTATATAATATAGTGCTCAATATTATGAAAGAAAATGAAGATCATAAACTTATGTATATTGAAAATGTAGAAATAGAAATAATTGGCCAATGTGGAAATATGCAATCAAGGTGGAGTTGAATTCACTTACAAAATATGAAGTTTTTGGACTTGTAGTCCGTACACCAAATGGTGTAAAACCAGTGGGATATAAATGGGTATCTGTGTGAATATGAAATGAGAAAAATGAGATAATTAGATATAAAGCACGAGTTGTTGCACAAGGTTTTACTCAAAGATCTGGTATTGAGTATTAAAAGATATATTCTCTTTGATGGATGCAACAATTCTATATTAACTAGTCTGGTAATAAATAGGAAAATTGAAATGCTTCTGATGAATGTAATTACAACCTTTTTATACGGCTCATTTGATAACGATATCTATATGAAAATCCCTAAAGGATTTAAGTTGCCTAAAGTATAAAATTTGAATTTCTAAAAAATTTATTCGATCAAATTAAATAAATCTTTATTTAGATTAAAGCATTCTGGACGCTTGTAGTATAATTGTCTCGATGAATATTTATTAAAAGAATGTTATAAAAATGATCCCAAATGCTCATATGTTTTTATAAAGAGATTTGGATATGAATTTTTTATAATTGCTGATAACTTGAATATTATTGGAACTCATGAAAAGTTATCAAAAGCCGTGGATTACTTAAAAGAAGAATTTGAGATGAAAAACCTTGGAAAAACAAAGTTTTGTTTGGGTCTTCAAGTTGAATACTTGACAAATAGAGTTTTTGTCCATCAAAAAATTATATAGCAAAAGTAATAAAACGATTTTATATGGACAAAGCACATCCATTGAGTTCACCAATGGTTGTAAGGTCACTAAATGTGAAAAAAAAAACCTTTTCCAACCTCATGAAGATGATGAAGAATTTCTTAATCCTAAAGTATCATATCTTAATGCCATTTAAGCACAATGTATCTTGCTACCAACACATGACTTGACATATTATTTGTTGTAAATTTGTTAGTAAGATATAATTCTTTTCCAACTCAAAGGCATTAGAATGGAATTAAATATATATTTCAATATCTCTGAGGAATAATGGGTATAGGTTTATATTACTCAAATGTATCAAAATCAAATTTAATTAGTTAAGTAGATGCAGAATATTTATTTGATCCACACAAGGCTTGATCCTAGACATTTTACTTCTTCATATGTAGAGGTATGACTATTTCATTACATTTTGTAAAACAAACTATAGTTGCTACTTCTTCTAACCCTGTAAAAATTTTAACAATTCATTAGACAAGTCGTAAATGTGTCTGGTTAAGATCTGTAACTCAATATATTCGAGAAACTTGTGGCTTGTGAACCAAAAAAGAAATTCCAACAATGTTACATGAAGATAATACTACCCCCTAAAGACTTAACTAGCATTTCTAAATATGTCACCAAATGCCATTACAATGTTTAAAAAGGAAACATCTCCCCTGAAGGTACAAAAGACTTAATCTCTTTAGCAGTTCTACCTTGTCATAGCTTTATACAAGGTTAGCTCATGACATTCAACATACACCCTATAATTTTGAGTGATCAACTATGAAGTTGATCTTTTTCAGGTTATTGAGTTAGAAAGCTTTTAGTTTTGGAAGAGTTCTAGTGGAAAGCTCTTATATATATTGAGCCTTATACATGATAATTCAGCTTCTGTCAGCCTTAAATGGGGCATTCTATAACTTGAGGATCGACCCCCAAAATCAAATAGGTTGATCCTCCCTTCACTAGAAAGCTAGAGTACAATCTGTTGTAAACTAAAGATCGACCCTAACTATAGATAAGTCGATTCTTAACTCATCCAAAAACCAAGTTAACATTCTATAAGCAATCCGAATCGAACCTTAACACTTGGGAGGTTGATCCTCAGTTCTGTACGTCTTTAGGTAGATTTTGTTTAATGGGGGAATCGACCCTCAATTTAGCTAAGGTCGATTTTGGACCCTTATTCCTGAAACGTTGAATAATTAAATGGGCTTTTACGTCAGTCCTTATTGATATTATATCTGACTTAAATAAGCTTGGAAGTTTAAATCTAATTTATATAAATATGCACATGCAACGCATGTTCTTAAGTCATGTTTTTTGGGGAAATAGACCTCTACGTTGGTAAATTTGGGCTATTCTATGGGCTTGTAAATCAACCCTCATTTGGTATTTTATTTAAATTATTATGCCTTAATTTACATATCTAGTTTGCGTTACATATGTATAAATACAACTATTCATTTCTGATTAAGTTTTACATTAAATCCCTTCTAGTATCCACACTGGTTTCCTTTTGTGCCTACTCACTGAGTCTGTGAAATTTATCCCAATTAATTTTTGCCATTTGCAAATAATTAGCATTGTGGGGAGCAAGTAGCTAACGTCCGTTCTGTAGATTGACTTGGCATCCGGTAGGCAATTTCGCTCTATTACATCCACTTCGCTAGTCCAGGTCTAAATCTATTTCTGGTTTGATGGCAACTATGTTACGTGTGTGTTGTATAGTTGTTTGATAAGGGCTTGGGCCTATTTTGTTGGCCACGAAGTGGCCATTTGGTTTATGGAACGTGTAAACATTTTTGTTTTTAGTTAAGCAAGAGCATGTTGACTTACGTGCCCATGTGCAATGAATGTAAATAAATATTTGGAATATATATTTATGAAATAAGTCTGTTATAAATCAAATTATGTTTTTCAAATTCGAAAATAAGTGCTAAGGTGCAAATATGTTATTAAACTTCATACTGGTTATTTAAATAAATTTTGTTACCTACTAATTGTTGATCCAATATCCGATTTTCTAAAACTTGCTTGGGTCTCGCGAGCTTTTCTTGCTAGATCCTCACGTCGGTCATGACCCTCAAGTTTGGATCATGATAAATGCGTATAAAGATTGACATGAAAAGTTGTCATTTGCCTTATATTTTTAGCAAGCATTTGTATGCTCATCCACAAGAATCACTTCATTTTCACTAATATATGGAATGAAAGCAGTAATACCCATTAAAGTGGAAATTACTTCTTTGAGAGTTTTAAAAGAAGTTGAATTAGAAAAAGTAGAGTGGATCTATGCTCGCTACTAGTAGCTAAATTTTATCGAGGAAAAGAGATTTACGACACTTTGTCATAATCAGTTGTACAAAAAATGAATGGTGCGAGCATATGTTAAGGAAGTTCGCCCTTGATGTTTTCAGGATGGGAAACTGGTCAAAAGAAAATTTTCCCTCATCAACATGATTCTTAAAAAAAATGGACATCAAATTAAAAAAATCTATATGTGGTGGAAAAAAGCCTTTTCGAGTATTCGTTTTGAGAGAAGTGGATGAAAATGATTTGCTAAACTCAATAAACAGAGGTCATATTCTTTTTCGATCGATTTCCAACCTCAACAGTTCATCAAAATTTTTTATTAAAAATCAATTAAAAATATTGAAAAATAATTTTTGATAAATGGAATTATTTTGAAGAAGTTGTTTTCGTAAGAGAAGAACATTTTATTTTTTTGGGTAAAATACCCTCATCCTCCAAAATTTTAATTAAAATTATACTGAAGTGTATTAGTTTTTAAAATGAATAATCCGTTTTAAAAAAAATATCTTCTACTGGACACATAAATCCAACCGTTAATCAATTGTTGATATTTTCGAATGACATAACAATATTAAAAAGATAAATTTATCATTTATTAATTTTAAAAATTACTATTATATAATTTATTAGTTTTTTATTAATTTTTTTTTTAAAAAAGAGAGAACCCAGATCGAGCTCTCTAGGGGAGCACCGTAGCTCTCCTAAGGAGCACCGGAGCTCTCCTGGAGAGCTCGATTAAGGCTCCCCAGGGAGCACCGATATAGTGCTCTCCATAAGTGGTCGACTGGTGTAAGGACATTGCCGGTTGGTTTGAGAGAAAGAAAATATTAAAAAAATGATATTTTAAACATTTTATACTAAATATTAAGGTCATTTAAATTTTTAAGTTGGAATATTCATTTTAAAAACAAAAAAATTTTTGTGTAATTTCAAATAAAACTTAAATGATGAAAATATTTTACTTTATTTTTTGTTGTAGGTTACTGAAACTTTGTTTCTGAGCTTCTGTTTACAGCTGAGTTTGATTGGTGTTGAGCTGAATTTGGTTTGATGCTATTCTTCGTACTAATCTTACTAAGCTTACTGCATCGCTGCTGCATATCCATTAGAACCCGAAGGTAAAAGTACACAGCATGGAAATTAAGCATGCTTCAATAGGAACATTTCTTTTCACAAACAGTTGAAACAATTACATTATTGAATATGATGACAATTTCTGAACGGCCCAATCCCTAATGCATAGCAAACTACCGGACAAAGCTACGAGCACATCTGAGAAATATTTCTCTTTGACTAACACTCCATCTCTATCCTACACTGTGGGGACGGCTAGAACAGCACAATTTGATATTCTCATTCGATTTGATTAGTCAAATCGAAATACATCACCATGTGATCTTTTAGGATATAATATTAACGTACATGTCCTTGTTAATCGGTGATTCATTATTTAAGTTGTTAATCTAAGTTCAAGCCTTTTTTTTTATTTTACGTTTTTGAATCTAATAAGGTTAATTTAAGCGAGAGAATGTAAATTCTAGAGCTCAAGTTTAACAAATTTGTTGGCACGATTAGATTTAGGCTATTTATGTAGTGCTATTCACTTGCTAGATAATCAAACGGTTTCTGTTAAGTTGTGGTCTAAGGATCTTGTCAAAAGAGGAAAAAAGAGAATGAAAAAGAGAAAGGTAAAAGATTCTTGTCTTAATTCATGGGGATGAATTAGAGAGACATGAATTCCGCAAAGCAAAGCAGCTTTAACTGTTCCATGGTATAGGCAGATTTACTTCTTTAAATCTAGGGTGTCCCGACGAGGGCATTTTGTTTTTTTGATAATCGCATTTAAAAGCTCAATCAAAGGGCTTAATTAATTAAGGATTGGTGCTTATAAATACTTGTTAATGTGAGAAAATATATGCTAATCGAATGCACTGTTTTCATTATATTCAAATGAGATAATTTATTAATCACTTATAATTTTTTTGAAATATCAATAAACACCTTTTTACATTTTCAATTAATTATTGCATTAAAAAATCAACGCAAAAAGAAAAATCTAGATGTTAAACATGGTCCATGTTTTGTCTCGTGATAAGAAGAGGAAGCTGGAAGCTTATCAAAAAGGTACGTAAAAAAGAGATAAAGAATCGCTTGCTTGGTGGGGAACTTGTCGTTTACTCTTCTCCAGTTTTGTTCAATGATTTCATTGAGCCTTTAAGTATCCATCGTTAATTTTTCTTTTTTGTTTTGTAGTGAGGTACCCTGTATTTTGAAAGATCCCTTTCGTTACCTTCACACCTCCGGTCCCCAAGTTGGATGATATTTATTTTTGGAATTATGTAAAGTCCATGGTTCAGGGTTGAAATCCCTTGCCATTCCAAATACATGTTAAGTGGGAAGGTATTGAACAAGAGCTAGATAGGAGATATTTGGGTGTTGGAACCGACCTCCCAATCCCATCTCTATCTTAAAACACAAAATCAATCTCAGATATTATTATTATTATATTTTATTTTTATACCAATAATAATTATCACGATGGTGTTTAAATTAATGAGAATCTTGGATCTATCAATGAGTACAGCCGCATGCATTTTAAAGTTGCTACACCCCAATTTACCTACGAACATAGAATGGTTAAAATAAATGACAAGCTGGGGATCTTTTATTTGCGTCTTCATGGGCTTTTGGCTTTTTTTTCTTTCTCTTTCTTCTTTCATGCTCCCTGTCTTTTCGCTCCGCTCCATGCTAATCTAATCTTATGGAGACTCTATCCTCTAGTCTTTCGATTAATGATTAATTCAAGTTGTTTATTATAGATAAGTATTATGTGAGTTTTATTCACATCTGTCTTACAATATTATTTATTTTAATAACCGATGAATAATGTGATATTAAAACTTTATTTTATATAATAACCTTATCCAAGTTAATAGTATGTGTGCTGATCTACATCGTAAAAAGGGATCAATCTTCGTAGATTTTATTTATGATAGAAATTAGATTAGATGAATAAATAGTAAATAATTTTGACCTTCAAAAAAAGATCTGAGAAATATCACAAAGAGGAAGGGTAAATCTCGAAATTCCCTCCAATAGCAAGGACAATTAAAGACCAACGATTTAAATATCATAAGTCGTCACCGCTCACGGACCCCATGCGTTCCCTCCCTTCCCTAATATCGCACGTGACAAGCCCCCAATCCTGAACTTTTTCTACGTGTCCTTACTAACAGCCGCCACGCGTCCGCCGATCATGATAAATCGCCGTACAGGACTGCTTGAGGTTAGGCTCCTGATTTCAATAGTTTTGATAGTTTCCACTCACTGGAGCTAAAGCCCATACTCTCAATTTAAATAATCAATTCGCCAATTCGCCAAGTACAGAAAATACTTCAATTCTTCTTGATTCTTCTCTTCTTCCACCCAGAATCTGATCGTATATTCACTCCATCTCTCTCATCCAGATTGCCAACTCTTTCAAGGTAATTTCACGAATTCATTCTCTCAACACTTCATCATTCTTAAAACCTTGGATAGCCAGAATTTTACTTACATATTTAATTTTATAGTTTTTTTTTTGGAAACTATGAAAGAATTAGTATGTTTTATACGTCGAATGCTGTCCTTTTTTTCTTTTTTGGAGCGTCGGTTTCTGTTTTTCTCCGTGTAGTTACTGAGCAGGTGTTAAAGAAAAAAAAGTTGATCATCATGTATTTGGAAATAGCGTTTTAATTTATTTCATCCAGAAAAATGGTTAATAATTATTTTTTTGTATTTTACAGTTTTTACATAAGTGCCGAATTCTGATTGAAGAAATTCTTCAGAGATACGAAGTCTTATCAAGGAAGATGAGTAATACCTTAGGCCATAACTTGATACAGCCGCATTTCCTCCGTCCCACGGTATTAGAGCATCCAAGCAAACTCAAAAATTCTTCTGGCGTCCCTACAAGTACCTTCTGTGCCACTGCTTCCCTGAATCAATCTCCAGCTCAAAGACGCAAGTATCAGATATCTACGAAATTTTATGGTAACAGTTTGAGTAGGAGGAAACAGAAAGTCGCCATGGGAAGCCAACGGCCTGTTACGTTTGTCCCTCGAGCCGTGTTAGCCGCTGATCCAGCTTCTGAGGTAATCTTTCTTTGCTTGTTGCTTGCTTATGCATTCTGTTTCTGAATTTTATAAATCTGCAATGCAACTATAATGGTGAATTTGTTAAAGAATTTATATTCAATTTGATTATTGGACCTATATTTCACGCCTGTAATTTTTTTCTTTAATTTGAATGAAGACTATGCTGAGAAGTATGGTGATAAAATCTGTTAAGACCTAACTTTATACCCCAAGTTTGGCTTTCATACTCAAGTTGCAGCCTATGATATCAACCTTGCCTGGCTTCCAGACTTCCAGTAGATTTTTGAAAATCTTAGTTGTTAACAGTCGTCTTCCTGTTTTTCGATTTCTTTTGTTAAGTTAATGGTCCTTAAAATTTCCAATCAAAGTAGATTTCAATATGCAATAAATAATTTCGTATTGGTTTTCCTCGTGATTGATCTTTGTCAAAGTTGTGTGATTATTCCAGTGAAAGTAAGTCTGGTAAGTAGTAAGCATAAAATCCTGCCTCTCTCTCTCTCTCTCTCTCTCTTTATTTTCCTAAATATTCTCTGGTTATATATTCTTTCACGTAAAGGATTTCCTCAGGCCAATTTTTCTGTCATATTTTAACTCTTTTTGCAGCTTATTGAGGAGGTTAATTTTTTTTTTGTTTTTGTGTTTTTTCCATGGCATAAAGTATCACTTTGCTCCAAAATGTATTGTATTACAGTTTGTCTTTTGTTTTGTTTTTGTGCTTATTATGCTAGTTTTGCTAATCCCTCTATTGAACTTTGTTCACTTTGTTCTTTCAAAGTTAAAGATTAAAGGATTCTTTCACTGGGTCAGTCTCTACTCTTAAAATCTAGGATCAATTTATTGCAACTTTTGTGCTTGAGCATGAAGGCATAAAACCCAGCTATGTCATCTCCCTTAGTGGCAAGCTATTGTAAGTTTGGACAAGCATTGACCATGAATTGCATAAAATAAGATTTCATGATCTGCACAAAAGAAGTTATTTTGTTAAGTATTTTCTTTTTCTGTACTCAGATATCTAAATGTGGCTCCCTGTTTTCTTGAAGATCCTTTTTAAAAATACTGTTTCTGCCTTGCTTGAGAGGAGATGCATTAAGAAGCATGAAATGAATCATATCTTTTTTTTTTTTTCTTGAAGCAAAGTCAGTCATATCTGAATTCAGAAATTTGCATGTGTTGTTAGGTTCATTGGCACACAGTGGTGTTGTTTTATTTATCTAAAAATTTTGACAAATTCTTACTTTGCTGCAGCATCTCGGAAAATTCAAAGTTGATGGGAATATTGAATTGCAGGTAGTAATAGCTTGGTGTTAAATACTTTTAGCTACTTTTAGCTAACCCATATACTCTTTGTAAACCACTAGCTCAATTGAGCTTAGCTTGGTATTTGTAGCTCTTTGTGTCTTATACTAAGACAAGATTCTCCCTTTTTTAACTGAGCAGGTCGATGCTAGTGCTCCCATGTCAGGGTCTATTACACAAGTAAATTTTAGAATCATGTATAACAGTGACTCTTTGCTGTTACACTGGGGTGGGATACGCGGTAGAAATGAGTAAGTTCACTTTTACCAGTTGGTGATTTAGGAAATGACATTTGATTATGATTTTTAAGTGTTGATATTGGGTTTCCTTATTACTGTTTGAGAAACCTTTGTTCCTTTTTTTTTTTTGTGACAGAAAGTGGGTACTTCCTTCACATCAACCAGAAGGGACCAAAAACTACAAGAACAGAGCCCTAAGAACTCCATTCGTGAAGGTTAGTGCCAAAAAGTGACAATTCACATTTCACTAATGCTAACAGACAACCAGTTGTTTATTTTGTCTACATATTGCTTTTCTGTAGTCTGGCTCCAGTTCATATTTAAAATTAGAAATTGATGATCCCCGGATACAAGCTATAGAGTTTCTCATATTTGATGAAGCCCGAAATAAATGGTAAATATCCATTGGTTTTGTTTTTACTACATTCATTGCTTTTCGAAAAGCTATTTAAAATTCATTTGTTGTTTTTTCCCCTATTTTTCATTTGCAGGATAAAAAATAATGGTCAGAACTTTCACGTAAGCTTACCCCGGAGGGAGACATTGGTTTCAAACATCTCACTTCCTGAAGATCTTGTTCAAATTCAAGCATATTTGAGGTGGGAGCGAAAGGGTAAACAGAGGTACACCCCGGAGCAAGAGAAGGCAAGTAATAAGTTTAACAATTTTACATTGTATTTGTTAATATTGTTAAAGTTAAGTCCTGCATCTCAATTTGTTCTTTTTTTTTTCGTCCTTTCTTTTTGTTCCATTATTTCTTCTCTTATCGGGTTGAAGTGAATTAATTGGTGTTTGTTATGCTCTTACATATGTAACTTTCCTGTACGCTCCTTGATTAGCCCTTGGAAATAGGTTTTCAGGGATTATTTTTTGCTTTATCTATTCTGAGCGTTAATGTTCCCTGTTTATGGAATGAATTAACACTTACAACTAATTTTTCTTTATGTACTAGGTTAGAAGCCTCACTGGTGTGGTTTTAACAGAATTTTTTTTATGGAGTGGAGCAATTTATTTTGCAACATTTGATAAAATTTTAAAGCATGCCCCAGTATTGGCTAATGAAAAGTATTGGCTGCAATATATTAACCAACTCTTGTTTAAGAATTCAAGAAATACTTTGCATTCTTGTTTTTATTTCATTTCAGACTTTTCAATAACTATTGGAGCAATCTTAAGAGAAAAGCAGGATTATCTTTTATTAATGTGTATATGTAAAGAATGAATTTGTAGCTTTCTTCCTCCTTCAAGCAATTTGTTTACTAGTATCAAATAACTTTCCCTTATCATAGGAGGAATATGAAGCAGCTCGTGCGGAGCTATTGAAGGAAATAGCCAGGGGTGCTTCTGTGGACGACATCCGAGCAAAACTAACAAAAAGAAATGGCCAAGAATATAAGGAGACTTCTATTCATGAAACAAAGAACAAAATACCTGATGATCTTGTCCAAATACAATCCTATATACGGTGGGAGAAAGCAGGGAAGCCGAATTATTCCCCAGAGCAACAACTTGTAATTTCTGATCTCTTTCTGACTGGATTTTCAGAGTCTTTTTTGTTTCAAGTCCTTATTTATTAAAGCAAATAGGATCAGGTGATACCTCATTTAAATTTTAAAGGTTAATGAGGGTCTCAGCCATTGCTTGTATTGTAAATTTACTGAAGCAATGTTTCAATAATTAGAGGGAATTTGAGGAAGCAAGGAAAGAGTTGCAATCTGAACTAGAGAAAGGTATAACTCTTGATGAAATTCGAATGAAGATTACTGAAGGAGAGATAAAGACTAAGGTCTCAAAGCAACTGCAGACCAAAAGATATTTTAGTGTTGAACGAATTCAGTGCAAGAAGAGGGACTTGATGCAGCTTCTTGATAAGCATGCAGTAAAATCTGTAGAGGAAAGTATATTTGTTGAACCAAAACCATTGACAGCAGTTGAACTCTTTGCTAAGAAAAAGGAACAGGGTGGCAGCTCTGTTCGTAACAAGAAAATTTACAAACTCGGTGGGAAGGAGCTTTTGGTAAGCTAACACATATTTCTTTGATTTTACCTTCCCTAGTTAAGGATGTTCACTTGCAAAAAGTTTTTAAAGTTTCAACTCCTTCCAATTGTTCCAGGTACTTGTAACCAAATCTGCTGGTAGCACAAAGATTCACCTAGCTGCAGATTTTGAAGAACCACTTACCCTTCACTGGGCTCTATCCAAGAAGGCTGGCGAGTGGCTGGTAAGATCCCCTAAACTGTTACACTCCTCAGGTAGACATTGGACTTTGGAATTGAATCACTATTTCTTTCATGTAAATCTGAAGACTACTTTATGTGAACATTTTTCAGCTACCACCTCCTGGTGTTCTCCCTCCTGGTTCAGTTTCTTTAGATGGAGCTGCTGCATCACAATTTTCAACAAGCTCTTTTGCGGATCTTCCTAAACAGGTTCACCGAGTAGATTTCAATCTTATCATGCGTGCCTTAGGGCTGAAGTCTGATAATATACGCAAGTTAGGTTTACTGAGATTTAACATATAATAAGATGCACAAAACTGTCCTTTTATTTCTATCCTGTATCATCTTTAGGTGCAATGCTTGGAGATACAGATTGAGGATGATACTTTTAAAGGGATGCCTTTTGTTCTTCTGTCTGGTGGGAAGTGGATAAAAAATCAAGGCTCCGACTTCTTTGTGGAATTCAGCCAGAGAATTAAGCAAGCTCAAAAGGTTGTTTCTCCCCGTGATTTTTAACCAAGAAATTTTTTGGGTCTATCTATATGTTTTGCATATATTATTTTCAAGTTGGTGGTGCCTCCCTGTATGATTAACTGTATTTTTCTTAAGAAAACAAAAGGATGCTGGTGATGGCAAAGGTACTTCAAAGGTTTTGTTGGATAGAATAGCAGAGAAGGAGAGTGAGGCGCAAAAGTCTTTTATGCACCGGTCAGTGAACTTCTGGGACTATGACTTTATTTTGGTCATCAACTGTATCTCATTTTATGATATTTTGGAGTTTTTTTTGGAATAGTTATCCTTGTAGCATGCAATGTATGTATAGTTTGCCGTTTAGCATCTGAAAGTCTACATGGGAATAGTTCTAAGAGTCCATGCCATTTGGAGCTGTATCCTTCCTGGAAAATGCGGATAATTTGTCCATATTATGCGCATATTATTGATAAAGCTAGTTACTCAAATTCAAATAAATGCAGTTTAATGTGTTCTTTTTGAGCTTTGATCATTCGTTCCTCAGACACCATGCTTTGAGTGTTGATTTATGATTATTTGAATCAGTAGGGCGTGCAAAAAATCCAAAGTGTAATGTGTTTTAGGAAATTTAGATTTACACGGTTCCTTATTTTTTCCGTATCTTCAATATTTGAGTTCTGATCATTAGTTCCTCAAACACCATGCTTTGAGTGTTGCTTTATCATTATTTGAATCAGTAGGGCCTGCAAAAAATCCAAGGTGTAATGTGTTTTAGGAAATTTAGATTTACATGGTTCCTTACTTTTTCCGTATCTTCAATATCATTAAAATATTTCAACTCTTTTCAAATTGGTTGCAAAGTGTATCCAGGTTCTTCAAATGTACTTGAACTGCTGTAGTCTCTGGCAAATGGATGTTTCCCTTAACTATCCCTCTACGTCCCAAAAGGATCTTGCTTAAAGCCTTAGTTGATTCTTCATTATTAGACTCTCTCTCTCTCTCTCTCTCTCTCTTGCTAAAAGCAAGACCATTGTTTTATTAAAATTTAGTTCAAACTGTGATATCTTGCATTGTAAGTTGCCTAGATATATACATGACATATAACTATTCTGATGATCATTGTTTCATTAAAATTTAATTGAAATTACGATATCCTGCATTATAGGTTACCTAGATATATACAGGACAGATAACTATACTTGTGATAGTGGAATGATAGTAAAAAGGAGGCATATAAAGAAAGATGGATGGCAAAGCATATTGTTTTCCAGCCTTACCCGATAGTTAATATTTTCAAAATGCATGCAAACCCATGTTATTTAATATTTTCCCTTCAGTTATGCAATAATGAACATCTTTATGATGCTTTCCATCGTGATGATGGTAGAGCTTTCGAAATCTCTCTCTCTCTCCCTCTCAGGCACACAAGTTGTTGTCATGCATGTCTGTTTTGCTCCTTCATATTTTGTTAATGGTTTCATGCTTAAAATGGAGGTTGCAATTTCACTCCAGCTGATTAGTCAGTTAAGTTTTAAAATCTTTGAAATCTCTCGTAATGTACTCACATTTTACTTCACATGCGATCTTACTAAGTTTTATGCACTGTGATTATGTTCAGTTTTCCATTGTTCTTCAAGGAATAAGCCTTGCTGTTTCCCTTTTTTAGGTTTAATATTGCATCAGACTTAATGGATCAAGCCAAAAATACTGGTGAATTGGGCTTTGCCGGGATCTTAGTGTGGATGAGGTTTATGGCTACAAGACAGCTCATATGGAACAAAAACTACAATGTGAAACCACGGTACGAATTAGATTAAATTTTCTGGGTGGTCATTTTTTTGTTCAAATTTCCTGCTCTCATGCATGATGATGATATGAATGAAAATGTAATTGTTATTTTAATTTGTGCAGCGAGATAAGTAAAGCACAGGACAGGCTCACTGACCTGCTCCAGAGTATCTATGCTACTCATCCACAGCATCGGGAGCTTTTGCGTATGATTATGTCTACTGTTGGTCGTGGAGGTGAAGGGGATGTGGGACAGAGAATTAGAGATGAAATACTGGTTATCCAGGTAAATCTTGAAGAACAGGTTACTTTCTTTTTCACTTTCTTATTTTGTATATACATGAACCGTATCTATCTGTTTCAGAGGAACAATGATTGCAAGGGAGGAATGATGGAGGAATGGCACCAGAAGTTACATAACAATACCAGTCCAGATGATGTTGTAATCTGTCAGGTATCAGATAGGTGAATTCACTGAAAATTCTTTAGTAGTTTGCATCAGCTAACAGAACATTTCTTGCAGGCATTGATTGATTACATTAAAAGTGACTTTGACATCAGCATCTACTGGAAGACTCTAAATGAGAATGGAATAACAAAGGAACGCCTCTTAAGTTATGACCGTGCTATTCATTCTGAACCAAATTTTGGAAGAGATAAGAAGGATGGTCTTTTGCGCGATCTTGGGCATTATATGAGAACCTTGAAGGTCTGTTGCTTGAACCTTTATGGTTGTATACTTGTATTCATTATAATGTTCCTGATTTGCCATCAACACCTTGATGTGTGAAGGCATCTAGTCACACATCGCTTTTAAGGACTGTCATCTTTAGCTGTACTTTTATCTCATTATCCATGAAAGATGGTACATAGAGATTCCTGTTTTCGCTTTTGAGGCACAATTTTATGTTTCTTCTGTGCTCTTCTTATGCTGAAGTAATTGCCATCAATTTTTTTCCTTTGGCTCGTATATGATGCTGCATTATATAGATAATTTCTATCTAATTGTGATTTATGTGTAGGCTGTTCATTCAGGTGCAGATCTTGAGTCTGCCATTTCGAATTGCATGGGCTACAGAGCCAAGGTAATGTGAGAAATAGGCTGAGATTGCCTGGAAAAAGTATTTTTGTCAGCATTTGACAAGAGCTTTGTTTGTGTTCAGGGTGAAGGTTTCATGGTTGGGGTGCAAATAAATCCTGTAGCTGGCTTGCCATCAGGATTTCCAGTAAGTTTGACTTTAACCCTGCTTGATTTTTTTTCCCAAAACGTTGCTCATATATTTGAGATACATTCATGGCAGGAATTGCTACGGTTTGTCCTTGAACACATTGAAGATAGAAATGTAGAAGCCTTGCTTGAGGTATGTGATGTTGGATTGGATATCCATAATCACTATGCCCATTTATTTTCTCTGATATACCTTGCTTAATTTTCCTTCAACCTTCTCTCGCAGGGTTTACTTGAGGCTCGTCAAGAGCTTCGACCAATGTTGTTGAAGTCTAGTGATCGTCTGAAGGATCTTTTGTTTTTAGACATTGCCCTTGACTCTACTGTTAGGACGGCTATTGAAAGAGGTTATGAGGAGCTGAATGATGCTGGACCAGAGGTGAATCTTGTTGTCTTCACCTTATCCTGTTTAGATACATTTAGTATTTCTGTGCAATGCTCTTCACTAATTGGTATCTCTATCACAAGGTTTGGTGGATGATTTTAGTTCCAATTATGATGTATATGAATTCCTGAGTATGGTTTCTTTTGTACCTTGCAGAAAATTATGTATTTCATCACTCTGGTTCTTGAAAACCTTGCCCTTTCATTCAATAATAATGAGGATCTGATCTATTGCTTGAAGGTAAGATACTTTGTCATACAAAATTATGATGGTTCTTATTTCTTAGGGTATCAAAGGATGCTAAGTTTATAAATTTCTTGGGGAAAATTTGATTAATGGTAACATTTACTTATCTTTGTCAAAGGTTCTGTCAAAATTCATTTCAAATTGTATTAGAAGATGATAAAGAATTTAATCCTAAGCTCTGAGTGTAGACTTCAAGATGAATCTTTATAGTTTGAGAAGTTCTCAAATATCTCTGCTGGAAGATAACAACTCTTGATCAAGTACTACGTTGCTTTGTGGAATGAAATGTTGACATAGAATGCTAAACACTGCATTCTAGCTGGAAATTTTTCATGCAGTTTTTTCATAGGGATGGTTTGACAGTCCATTTTCTTCAACTTGCAGAGCAACCTTAGAAACTTAAGGAAATTCACTCTGCTTTTAATACAGGGCCAAATAGATAACAAATTTACTAAGTCACTCTTCCTTCTTCCAGTCACTAATGGTCAGATGCACCATTGAGAAATTAATTAGCATATTCACATTCATGGATTGCCTTTCTTATACTTCGCAAAAGGAGAAAGTTTCAAGAGCTGCATGAAAATGTTTTGATTATTGCATGTCATCGTACAAACGTCTCTCTGTATGTTTAGATTATGGATAATAACTATTACTTCATTACTTATGCAGGGATGGGATCATGCCATAAGCATGTCCAAGAGTAAAAGTGCTCACTGGGCACTTTATGCAAAATCAGTACTAGACAGAACTCGCCTTGCACTGGCTAGCAAGGCTGCGTGGTACCAGCATATTTTGCAACCATCAGCAGCATATCTTGGATCATTGCTTGGAGTGGACGAGCGGGCTGTATGTTATTAATTGTTTTATATCCCAAACTATGTTTGATCACTGTAAATTTTCTGCAGTTACCTTGATGTTTATCTCATTAACCAGAATGGTAAGATAAAGCGCATTCGTTGAATTTTCTTCCAGATCAACATATTTACTGAAGAAATTGTCCGTGCTGGATCAGCTGCAACTTTATCTTTACTTGTTAACCGACTTGATCCTGTTCTTCGGGAGACTGCTCATCTTGGCAGGTTGGTAGATAGTCATTGGCCTTCCAACTGACTCTTAATTAGAAAATATTGGCAGTGAAGCAATTGCTTATGCAATTATATCTATGCTCAATTCATGTAATGAGATTTTGGCATAGGATTAAAGTAATATCAGCCTGTCATTTAGTGGAACTTTCTAATGCAACTTTTCTTGTCCTGCAACAGTTGGCAGATTATCAGTCCAGTTGAAGTTGTTGGATATGTTGATGTTGTAGATGAGCTGCTTGCTGTACAGAATAAGTCTTATGACCGGCCCACTATTTTAGTGGCAAAAAGTGTTAAAGGAGAGGAAGAAATTCCAGATGGTACAGTTGCTGTGTTGACACCTGACATGCCAGATGTTCTATCACATGTTTCTGTCCGAGCAAGAAACTGCAAGGTGATTATTTGGTGCGTGGAGATTTCTGTAGCTGATAATTGACTGTGTATTGACATGGACATTTTATCACCTGCAGGTTTGCTTTGCTACATGCTTTGACCCTGATATTCTGGCTGACGTACAAGCAAACAAAGGGAAATTGTTGCGCCTAAAACCTACATCTGCAGATGTAGTTTATAGGTAGTGCCATGTCTAACTTAATTCTGAATATGTCTAATACATCATGTATCATGATGCGAAATTAAACAAATCCCTTGTTTTCATATAAGCAAAAGTAATTTAAATCTCATTCTCTCTTAGTGAGGTGAAGGAGGGCGAGCTAGCTGATTGGAGTTCAACTAACTTGAAGGGAGATAGTCCATCATCTATTGCTTTGGTCAGAAAACGGTTTGGTGGTAAATATGCCATATCTGCCGAGGAGTTTACACCTGAAATGGTTAGGCTTGTAAAATCAGATTCACTTTATCTCCATAACTTTATTTTGTTCTTCTTTCTCTTAACTTACGGAGTTACAATGCGCTTGAATATTGAACTTTTTAGAACTCTTTGGCATGCTGTAGCTCTTAACTATGTTTATGAATGGTGTATGTCTAATTTATGCATAGGGACATTTTTTTTACTAGGTTGGTGCTAAATCACGCAATATCTCATATCTAAAAGGAAAAGTACCATCTTGGGTTGGGATTCCTACATCAGTTGCCCTACCATTTGGAGTATTTGAGACGGTTCTTGCAGATAAAATAAACAAGGTTATTCTTATCTCTAAGCTTCAATCATGCCTCCCTGTTTTCTTAACGCATGCACAACTGCGATTCGTTCACAATAACCTCATTCAGGGTCAAATTTTTCCATTTTGTTAAGTAGCTTTTGAAACCTACATTGGTATCAAAATCAAGCTCCTGGATTTTTATTGTTGTGTGACCAAATGAGATTTTCTTAACCAGATTTCGCAAGTAAATTGGTGATATCTAAGTTTCTGATTCAGAATACAGGCCAGAAACATCTAAATCCTAATTCCTTTACTGCCTAAATTTATAAGAACAAAAACTCAATTAAGGCAGATATTTTGCTGTTATTTACCTACTTTGGCTTCAGATTGGAGTGTGAAATTTCTTAGAGCACCGGTGCCTCTAGGTCCACTATGTCTGTAACTTAAAAAGGATTGTAAAAAAGATTATTCCAATAATAATAATTATTATAATCAATTTGCTGCTGCAAAATATCTTCACTGGTGTTGTTGGCATTTAGGATCTCTGCTTTACTTGTCACGGTAGCCTTCTTGTCTGACAGGTTCTCTCTCATTATCTCCTCTTTAATTCAGGAAGTGAATGAGAAGTTGCAAATATTGAAGAAAAAGTTAAGAGGAGGAGACTCTGTTGCACTTGGGGAGATTCGTCAGACAGTTCTACAGCTGGCAGCACCACCCCAATTGGTATGTATTTTACTGGTTGAGCCTAAGATGTTTCTTCTGTTAAGCCTTCATTGCCTACCTGATAGCATCATTAGAAGCAGTGATGACAGCTTGAAACGTGTTTTTGTGGAATTATTATCTGGATGGAAAATTTTAATTTGTCTAAATCCTCTGCTTGACCAAAAAACCTCCCTTCTCCCTCTCTATTACCAATATCTCCCATGTGAATCAGAATTTTTACAAGAATTTTGTGCCATTCCTTTCTTGATAATCTGTAAAAAATTGATAGCACTTGAATCAGATTTTTTTTGAGAGGCCATTAGTCAGATATATTTCAATTTCTTATTACCTTTAGGTGCAAGAGCTGAAGACCAAGATGAAGAGTTCTGGAATGCCTTGGCCTGGAGATGAAGGTGACATTAGGTGGGAGCAAGCATGGACTGCTATAAAGAGGGTAAGCAGTTTTTCCTGCATGGAAGAGAGCATATCCTTAAAATTTTGATTTCTACATTGTCATTTTATTTGAAAAGTGTCTAATCAATAATTGTACTCCACTAACTGCAATCATAGGATTAGGACTAGCAATATCATTACATTACCTTTAATGTCCTGTTGGGTCACCTAGGCTAGCACGGTGTGTGCTAGGCAGGCACCAACTTCCTTAATTTTTTGCCAACTGCTATATTCTGTGATTAATTTCACTTTCTCTACACTGAAAATGAATTAATTCTTAGTTTATTTTCTTTCATTAAAAATTGACTACCTTGATTTCCTAAATTATTCTTGTTTTCACATCCAATCCAAAGAGCTGATAACTAGCACAACTTTTACTTGTAACTGGACCTTAAGTGCTTTGCATTAGTCTTTTAGATTTCTAATTTGATGTCTAGCATTGATCTATTTACATCCATTCTGTTTAGGTCTGGGCTTCAAAATGGAATGAGAGAGCATATTCCAGCACCAGGAAAGTCAAACTAGACCATGACTATCTCTGTATGGCTGTACTGGTTCAGGAAGTAATCAATGCTGATTATGCATTTGTTATACATACTACTAATCCATCTTCAGGGGACTCATCAGAGATCTATGCTGAGGTATGTATCTCCATTTATCATTTTTTGTCCTGCTCTCATGTTTTTTCACCTTGAGGAAGAAAAAGTTATTACTGGCACTTCATTTGACATAGGTCGTGAAGGGACTTGGAGAAACTCTCGTTGGAGCTTATCCAGGTCGAGCTTTGAGTTTTGTTTGCAAGAAAAACGATCTCAACTCTCCTCAGGTAAAACATGCCTGCAGATTTAATACGAGATTTTACTTGATTTGGATACTGAAGCATGATATATATGAAGTTGCTATTGTTTATGCTATTAGCAAAGTAATGCAGCATAAGAGAATCATCAGTAATGCCTTTTATCGTATTATTGACAAAATTAGATTAGATCACGAAGCTACTATCATCTCCACTAATGATTTCCAAGATATTTCAGGTATTGGGATATCCTAGCAAACCGATTGGTCTCTTCATAAGGCATTCCATTATCTTCCGATCTGATTCAAATGGTGAAGATCTAGAAGGTTATGCAGGTGCTGGCCTTTATGATAGGTAATCTCCATTCAAACTATCATGCACAAAGAGGGAGATGTAGATATTATTTGATATGTTTAGTTTTGTTTTTCCATTCCTCTGCTGGGGCCCAAAACAGAAATTGGGATTGTGCCATCCTTAATGGATAACTGGTGATCGATGTCTGACATTCATTTTTGCAGAGGTACATTAGAAGCTGTGAACATTTATGGCTGGAGCAACCTCCATCCTTCCTTTTCTTTCAATTCCTAATCTATAATTGTAACTGGTCACCAGCCTTTCATGGATGCGTAAAAACTTTTCAAAAGGCTGTGTTCATGCATGGGGCTTTGGTTATAGATTGTTTGCTAGTAACTGCTTTGCTAGTGCCTAGAGGTACCTATATAGGGCCATTTATTAATTCTTTGAAGATACGTCAGAATCTTTGAACATTTACAGCAGGAGCAACCACCACCCTTCCTTCTTCAACTCCTTAGCTATGCCTGAACACTAATCACCAGCCACTTTATCAACAAATAACGACTTTCCAAAAGGTTGATTTTCATGTATAGATCCTTGATTTAGATTGTTTGCTAGTAGCAAACGTTTATTACACTGAAAATGCCACTCTTGCCTAGTCAAGTACTTTCATATGATTTTGTGCTTCATTTTTTTTGTCAATTACCATGCTCAGTAATACATTTGTTTTTGTGCAGCGTGCCCATGGATGAAGAAGAGAAAGTTGTGCTTGATTATTCATCTGACCCATTGATAAATGATGGCAACTTTCAACAATCAATCCTTTCTAGCATTGCTCGTGCAGGAAATGCCATCGAGGAACTGTATGGTTCTCCACAAGACATTGAAGGTGTCATCAGGGATGGGAAAGTCTATGTTGTCCAGACAAGACCCCAGATGTGATCCCTCTTGTTTCTTTACAATATTTCTTCTTTTGGCAGTGTTTTTGCCCATGCCAAGGTTGTAAAAATGAGAAAAAAAATAACAGACAGCAGCTGAAAGAAAAGGAGAGCCGATGAAAATAAAAAGGAAAATAGTTGAAAATAAGAGTAAAAGAAAATGGGAGGAAAAGAATAAAGACTATTAAACCAGAGAACTAGAAGATCGTACGTAATATTTACCCAGGGTGTGGCCTGCTAGGTGCTTGCTGGCACCCTGCTTCAACGCTTGTAGCAGTAACCTTATAGTGGTAGGGGATGGGAATTGCCTATTTGTTTGGTACCTTCTTCGCCAGGACGTTGTAATATGAAGATACCCTCTTATATACGTACCGCAACTGTTTTCAATTGCATGTTGTTATCGGGTGAGATAATGTTCCGAGGTGAATGGTTCAAAAAGAAAATGCTTTCAGGTCAAATTTAAGTAACAAGTCATAATATGTATTAGCCAGTTTTAACTGTTTAAGATGCTCCGTTGAGAATGATTGGAAAATCGGAACGTAGGAACATTTTAATTTAAAGAAAGCAAGAGTGTGCATGCAATTTTCAACATTTATCAATAAACTACTCTAAAATGAAGTGTTTGAAGTTCATTCATCCTCTCGAACATCAACCTGATACCTGCCAAAATATTAACCTGAAAGGGAAGAGGAATAAGTGTATATTATTTCTTTTTAAATTTTTTGTTTACCATTTAACATTTGTTCAATAAAAAAAATTCAAATCGGTGCACTGTTTTCTACATGCAAGCTTATAAAATAATGCCAAGTAGTACAGAAAAGTGATAATGATTTTGGATTTGTGGTTAAATGACAAGTTCTGCACCTACAGAAAATACATCAATTTCCTAGTAAGAATTACCTCAAGAGTTTGGCGTGCAGCTAAATGACAGCATCTAACCCAAGCTACTACTTTTATTTTCATTTTCTAACTTGTTTTAATATGTTCTCTTTCTTATTTATTTAATTTTTTAATTAAAAAGAAAAAAAAGAAACTCCTTTAAGATGATGAAGTTGCAAAAAGTGAGCCCCTCCAGGGGATCCGCTTTTGATACTGATATTGTACTCTCTCTACTGTTTCTTTATGAAGTATTTGTACCAATTGCAAAGTATAAGAATTTGAGAACAGTGTTGCGGTTAAAGAGCATAATGATCACTCCTCACTTCAGAGTTGAGAAAATCCGATCATGTCCGCTCTGCAGCAGCCTGCAAGGTGTAACTCAAAGACATCTTGGTTGGAAGCAAACCTTACTGAACATTTCATTTATTAAAATCTTTTTAGACAGCGTGGTATTTAAAACATGCTTGAATTTTCTCACACAAATGCTCTGAGATCCCAACGTCAACAAATTTACATTCAAACACAATTATTCATCCCTTCCACAAGCAAATTTATTGATAATTGTTGCTACTAGCTGTTATAGCTAGACTGGACAGCCCTCTGCGGCGAAACCTGATACATCCATCCACACCTCATTTATGCGCCCAGTGGGATGTTTTGAAGCATTGTACTGCGCAATGCTGTAGTTATAGTTGTTTTCCGCTGCTTGCTTTAACCCTGGCAAATGTTTACCAAGGCTAGAAAGCAGAGCATCTTTCTCTTTGTCGACGTTGTCGTCCCTGGCATATCCAGGAAACATTCTGACTGCAATACAGTGACTCTCCCACTTGTCCAACTGCAAATTCAATTCAGCGGAGGGCTGTGGAGGGGACGTTTGGTCAAATGTTGGAGGCAGATAATACCTTACAATATATGCAGACCCGTGGGCTGATGGGGTGACGCTTGTTAAAACAGGAGCAGTCATTAAAAATTGGGTAGCGTTAAGGTTATCCCCATGAATATACTGATACAACCTGAAACAAGCAATACAATGATAAAGAAAGAACAAGGTGAGAATTTAATAGTGTCCACATTTACTAGGGAAAAGTTAGTAGGAGGTGAATATACGAGTAGGAAACCTGTGAAAGCCATCTCTGGTGGAATTCTCAAAGGAAGTCCCATAGACAAGAGCAGACATCCAGGACATTTCTTCGTACAATCTTACTTCAAAATCAGATTCTAAGTGCACCACTCTGAATTGTGGAGATTCAATCGTGTAGGCTGAAATTAGCACGAAACACTTAGCACTTGGATAACTTACTGCCGCTGTCATTGTCACTATCAAGAGAAACAGCTTTTCCATTCTTTGATTGTTTTTTCTTGCTGTATAACGATGAGTGCCTTAGCCCTGGCTTATATAACCAACAGAATGCCACTTGGGATGCCGGTTTTATCCTTCTTTATGCTGTTATTTCACAATACACATAACTGCAGTGTCATTAGTTAAGGCCCCATTGTTTGATTGGCTTTTCTGGTTTGCGCTTCCACCTTTAGTTAATGTTCATTATTCATGTTTTTTAATAGAAAAGGATAGCGATATAGCAGCTATAGCACATTGCTCAGTGAAACTGAAGGAATGATGAACTGAGAAAATTGTGATTTGACCAGTAAGTACTACCACCTTCAGTAAACCGTAGGTATGAGCAAAATCTCAAACAGAAATCTTTCGACTACTAGAGTAAATAGCATTAGTATTGATTTAAATTTCATGTTACAGCAGGGAACAGCTGTTGTAATTGACCAACAACGGATGCCTGCCATGCCACCCCGTTTTCCCCTAGCAGGAAAAAACGGAAGAAAACGTGATGGAATATCTTATTCTTATAATAATCATACTATCGTTTAGTACTTTTTATTTTGGTTGGTGCGAGTGATTCATCAGTACACCAAATATAAATGCAACAATGATAAGGTGACATCTGAGCAGCAATATTTGTCACAGCAGAACAAGTTCTCCCCGTTGGTTTTTTCTTTAGACTGGGAGCGTAAAGCAAATGGAAATGGTGCGCATATAAGAGAGGACAAACTATATATGTTGTTCTCGACATGTAAGAGGAAAAACTCTGTAATTGACACTTGGTCATCCAAGCATCATCCTCCTGATCATGTGACCAAATCACACAAAAATCTGGTATAGATTACTCTTCAAATTAAGACAAGTGAAAGAAGGCAGACAAGGAGAATCAAGATCTGATTTATGGCCAATAATCAAAGCATTAGTGGCCTCTGAGGCTCATGGATTTAACTTTGTCAATTTCTGCCCCCACTTTGCAAAATCTTAAGCAGCTGAGCAAAGTGCAGTCTATCTCTAATCATTGAGGGTACTAATTCATTTAATTGGTCCCTAACAACCTCAAGTTGAGCAACTAAGCAAGTTGATAAGTCATTTTTAGTACGATACTAGGAAGCAAAAACACAAGGGAAACCAAAAACTGGTTAATGATCCACTTAAATGTATATATATATTGCAAATTTCTACGTGGATGGACCAAAGGGATCTAAAGTCTACAGGTTAAAGATGCAGTCAACCAAAAAAACAGATGATGGTATTCATAAGAAACTAGTGGCGAAAACGTGCCTTCAAAATCTACTGATTAATATAAGTTATCTTGGATTAGTGGATGATTTAAAAAATGGCAGAAAATAAATAAAGAAGGAAAAAAGAGGCTGTATATGTACCACCAAAGGAGTGACGTCTGTCTATCGGTGAAGTCCTAGCTGAAAAGTGAGCCTTCATTCCAGGGTTGGATTAGCAACTTGCCACTTGTCATCAGGATAACAATATTATTATTTATTACTTCAGCTTTTATATGTATATATATACATACATATGAGACGGTGAAAAAAAACTTGAAAAATGCAGTTTTGTGATGAAAAAATGGTATTTTTTTCTTATTTATTTCCTACTAAATGAAGGAAAAGAAAAGAAACACTAAATGTTTTTTCACTCCGTTCCCTTCTTACCAAACATATTGTAAATCCAAAGAAGGAACTATTAACTTCCTTAAGCTATTACGTTGTTGAACTTCTCGTAGAACATAATAAATTAGATGGAGTAGACAGCTTTGCTGGTTAAAATTTCATGGGTGTATGTCCTGTACGCATGCATGATTTAATTTGGGCCTCTGGGTTGAAAGTAGTGATTATGAATTCCAACATAATAGTATGCTTGAACTGGCTCTAGTTGTTGGTCTAAGCCCCCTGGCTCAACCCTGCTTGCTTAGTCCCAAAAAAATGAGCTACACTCGGTTCGCTAAGCCCAGAGTCCGAATTCCCAGTCAGTTCGAAGCAAAATGATTAATTGGGACGAGATGGATTCTTCAAGGAAGCCTTTGCTTATCCCATCTGGGCCCAACTGACAGACCCATTAGCAGACAAACGAGAGGATCCTAGCCGGTTACCTCTCAGGCCTTGAATGACAAGAAGGAATGAACTAAGCAAGAGTTTTATACCACGCCACCACTTGGAGGATTGATATGATCAAGTTGCATGTGCAAGTAACATTAGATGAAGCTGATGAGCATGATTAAATATCATTATGTGTCGTCCCCATAACAAAGCAACGTGAAGAGACTGGCAGATGATGTACTTGGTTATACCCAACATCATGATGATGCATTAGCAAATATGGTCCATAAGATGATGCCTTAAGCATGCCTCAGCCCCAAAGAAAACAAGAAAATAAAAAGATCAGATTGGGTGCAAAATCCTCCTTTTTCCCAACAATTTCCACCCTCCCAAATCATGGGTTTTATTTCCTTTTAGGCAAATAAGCATTTTGGGCTAGAGGGGATGTGGTCAGCGACATCTTTCAAGGGGAATGTCTCTTTGTAAGCACTTTTGAGGTTATATTTCTACCTTGATTAAGCTGGGAAAGCTGACCATGCTCCCTTGGACGAAATCATTGCTCAACATCCATGTCCCCATGCTTAAAAGCCTTTTGCAACCCCTCCTTTTATACCCTTTCAAAGAGCTTTTTGTATTTTTTTTTTAAGAAAAAAACAATAGATATTGCTACACACAAATAGAGGATGAGAGAATCAAATGAAGCGCGTATCATATGGTAGAATGCAGATACAGTGTTTGTGAATTGATGAGTTATAAGCTTTAAACAAGTACCACTCTTCCTCATGATTCTATTCTCTTCTTTTCATGTGGGTCTTAAGTGGAATTCGCTTTACTGTTATTCCACTTTTTAACTATTATTCTCAAGCTCGGTTCTTTGATGCTATTCTTCTTACGAAAATTGCCAATTTATTTTGGATTTCTTGTTTCTTCATCTTTATCTTTTGCTTTATGCTTTGGTTGCTTCTGCGAAGATTGAGGAAAAGAGTTTTACAACTACAAAAACCATTTAAATTCCAGTTAAATTTGAGAAAGATTCTAAATTTGTTATGTACCCTCTTAAGAGTAAAAGCATTGTCCGAAGAGTAAAGGGTTCCTCGTCGAATCCCTTATCCTATAGTCTCAGTTTTCCTGTTTTAAGTGGGATGGAATAATTATGTCATAGCTTGTGAAGGTTCCTTTAGGACTTAATTTGAAATGAAAGATGAGGCTGACCAAAGCTTTGTCATCCCATCTTACAAGTCAAGAAATTACAACAATGTCATCATTACAAAGCGCCCTTTTTTTCCTTTGGAGAGTTAGCCAACAGCCAGCAGCCCACTACATTTGTGGAGTTAAACCTTACATTCGCTTTCACATTCTATGGTCATGAGTCCTTTTTCGAGGCTTCCAGGGTTGGAATTCTGTCCTAAAAAGCTCACCTTTGGTTCTTTGTGGGGTTCTTAAAGAATCCAGTCCTAGTCATGTTGTCTCTAAATCTAAGCCATCGTTGCAATGAAAGGTCTTGGTCAACTGGCTTGTAAAAACCATAACAAAAAAGAAAATGGGTCTTTGGTCAATTGGATCTCTCAGCTTTTAGACAGGACCCATGTTGCTACATGGACACAAGATAAAAATGGGTTTTCACTGGGCCGGGGCTGCCGACAGGGAAACCTGTAGCACCAGCTTAAAGGGAAATTTGCCAGATCAATATGAAACGTAGTGTACTGATTTTACATTATTATTGAATATCTTTAATGAAACATGAACAAAGGAAAAAATATATGTGTATATTATATCTTTTTCTTTTGAAGTGACCTTACATGTCATTCACTCATCATCTAGAGTCAATGCAAACCCAATTACATAGCCACTTGAAATGTCAAAAAAGGGGACCTTTGGCTTCCACTCTCAAGTGTCTATTTAACTGTGGAATGTGGACCTTGTTTGAATACTTAAACATCCTTCTTTCCTTTTCATGTATTCGCCTTGAACCCCCATTTCATTCTCAACATGGCGACACCATCATTATATCTTGCTATATTTTTCCATATAAAAAAAAAATGAACAGTAGAGAGATAAGTATTCATGGACAAAAATCAATGCTGCTGCTGCTCAGGTCTTCCAAGTTACTACGTTGGGAAATTTCTACATCTTTCAATGCTTCCTTTCTTTAAAATATTTTTTTGATTATCCATTAAATCTAAATATTTTAACATGATCACTAAAAACGTAACCAATCAAATTATATAATTGGCAATCTAAAACCTTTCAGCTCAAACACCACTAAACTTTTCTAAATCTTGGACCATTTCTTATGGACAATAAAAACTAGTAAGGCTGACCTAAGTCTACAACCATAACAATGATGACTATATGTGCTTTATTTTTTTAATAGTATTTAAAGAATAATAATCTGAGTACCCAAATCAAGGCAATCTCTTAATTTGACAAATTGGGCTTGTTTATACCATCTTTTGGGGTGTTTCTAACAATTTCAGGTTCAGCTTTTTTCTTCTCTGAAGATGATGAAAAGGGTAACACTGAATTTTAGTGTAAAGATTACATCACATGGCTCTTCGGAACACAATCACCATCAGCCCTCTTCTCCCCTCGAAAGAGGCAATTATAAATTCCATATGCACTCGTCTAACTTCAATGGTTCAATTTCCTCTGCCTCAGAACTCGGAAGGTTTCTGAAATCAATTAATTAAGTTACATAAACGGAGGGGAAAAGAAGATACTTGCTTCAGTTTATCTAGATTCCTGTCGTGAGGCCCTTTATATATATATATATATATATATTAAAGAATTAATTACTGTTTAAGAGTTTGTATTGATTTCTTCTTTTTTTTGTTCTTTGGGGAAGGAATTGAATCATAGTTTAAGAAAGAGGTTGGCCATGCAGGAGAAGGCAAATCTAAGAATAATAAGGTCACCTTCGGCATAAGCTAATTAATCAAAACTGAGAGAGTCCCAGTTACAAAAAGATAAAGCATTAGGGACACAGCGTGCTAATTAACGTTTTGTTTTGCTTATAATTGTATGCCAAAAAAATATTGTATATACAAAGTGTTGAACCTAATAATTGTATTCATCTAATAATTACTGTAAGTTAAACTTTTTCTTTATAAAGAAATTTTCATGTGCATGATGTGCCCCCGTCAAAAAAGCAGCTGCATGTTGCTTTAGCAGCCTTTTGGTGTCAACTTTCAAAGGATTTTGACATGCTTAGTTTCTTGTGTTTTGATCCCACATTACAGCTTTAAAAAGCATGTTTTCGAATTATGCCACTGGGGTAAATCACATTTCTTAAGTTGAGTTCGGTACATTAAATTTTAAATTTCTTTGGTTCATATAAAATTTTAGAGAAATATATATATATATATATATATATATATATATATATATTAAAATCCTGTTTGGTTCAAGGAAAATTTGAAAGGAAAACAATATATATTTTTCTTAGATTTTATTTTCTCCTGTTTGATGGCCGGGAAAATACGAAGGGAAAAATCTGCAATAACTTTTTGCTCCAACTTTCATTCAAAAAACATGACGAAATTGGGGGAAACATTTTCCAGCCCATCGCGCCTAAAGATCTGACTTTTCTATTCAATACCCCGTTTCTATTAACGACCAGGTAGTCTTGCCACATGTCCATATTTTATTGGTTCGACTTTTTTATTTTGTCTAGATCTCACTTCTGTTAAGCCCACGGCATAACAGCGAGCTCATTTTCCTCGCTCTTTTCCGGTGAAAGTGAGAGAAAATAGTTAACTATTTTAAATTTTAGTCCATAGAATTTTCACTAAGAAAATTACGTATCAATTTTTCCGTTTAGGAATTTTAGATTTACAATATAAAATTTTAAGCATTAATTGTCGAAACACCAAAATAGTTTAAATTTAACTTTTTTAAATAAAAATATATGTAATTATTATAAAGTTTAAAGTATTTTAATTTGTACAAGTCTTTTTAGTGTGAACATAATGGTGGTTCCAAACTTTTGAGTTGCAGTGCCTACAACTTTGATCGATGAATTTAATTGCCGCAGCTGGAAAACGAAGGCATAGTGGATAGCTGCACTGAGATATCTTCATTATTTAGCCAATTGAGACAATGTGGGCCAAATTTTCCATTTACTTTGTTTGCAATGGTGGGTGAGTGAGTCTAAGAAAGGATTTATTGCAACAAAATGTAGAGAAAACTTAAAATAAGAAACTAATTGACTGCTAGGCATCATTGCCAGAGCCCCTAAAAAGGGGATAGATATGTAGGGGAACGCTGGGAAAGGCAAACGCTGCCTTTGTGCCCTTACCACTCACCATCCGTCTAAGTATTTACATTCATGTATTCCTAATCAACAGTCTAGAACTTTATTATTTTGTTTTTTTGAAAGTTAATCTAGCACTTTATTTATCAACAATATTATATATATATATATATATATATATATATATATTGAATTACTATTTGAAAGAATAAAATAATACTATAGTAAATAACTTTGGAATTGTACCCTCCGGTACTCCTCCTCCACTTTGGCATTACCTCTGAATCTGATTAATGCTTTTCAGAAGGAAGAAAAAAAAATAAAAGAAAATCGATTTTACGATGGACTAATGGCTTTGACCATGACATCATTGTTTTAATCTAACAGCCTTCGATCGGTTTACCTTTGCAAATGTTCTTTTCATCTTAGAGGTAGCATAGCTCGATGTCTTGTCCCTTATTCAAATTATTGGGATGATTGTTTTCCTTGCAATTCTTTTGACATCTCTGTATCTTTAGGAAGGAGCAAAATACAGCAATCTATAGCAGCATTAGCAAACAAATCAAAGTCGAGCCCCTAAATACAAACACAAACGAGACATGGGTGGAACCATAATCAAATTGAGCATGCAATGCATTTGCATGGGTGTCTGCATAGGCATGCAGTGGCAGTGCACATAACCGAGTGCGCGTGCCAACACAGTAGCCCCCAACACATTAACAAATTGGCTCTCTCTCTCTCTCTGAAAACGACACTTTTAAAAGTTGTTGTCACGTAACCGAAGAGAAAGAAAATTCCATTGGTTTTAAGACGACACACTAAAACCACGGATAGTGATGATTTATCTTATTTATGTTTGACTGTCTATGAGTTGACCCACCAAATCTGCAATCCTCCATCTCAGGCACATGTTGATTACTGTAGTGTTGGCAACAACTGATAATTTTTATTTTTATTTTTATTTTTTTGTTGAGAGGGTTCTAATTATCCAAATCCTAGGAAATTAATGTTAATCTAAATTAAACAATCTTAGGGAAATTAAAGTGGGTAAGCTTTAGCTTGTTAAATCTTTATAATGGTTTATTTGGGAGATAATAAAAACAGAGTAGCTGACACAAGGAACATCTAGGGAAGTGAGAAAGGGAACACCCTAAAGCAAAGAACTTTGGAAACCCAGAATCCAGTGTAATTCCTGTCCTCAGAAACCAAAGTAAAGAATAACAGAAATCAGTGCCATTTTTCCCTATAAAATTAACACAAAAGCTAAAGTTTCAGTCCTTGTATTGGAGACTGGAAACACAACCCTTCACCTCTCTCTCTCTCCAAAATTCTTTTTTAAAATATTTAAATCCTAAGCATGATTTCATCACTTCTTAGTATTTATATCGCCACACCCACATGGGCAAAACTTTAAGAAAACTCAACCCCATTTGTGTGTTTTTCTAATCAGGCAAATGCTTAGAAGTTCAAGCCAAGGTGTCAGAACATAAAAACCGAGACATTAGAAGCTGTGAGAGAAGAAAGAAGAAGAAGAAGAAGAGATTTTTTTTTTTTCAATTCCTGGGTGTTTTCAAGAGCTTTGGAAATGGTGAGAGAGTGAAGTGCTCGACGAAGTTTTCTTACAACGGTGATCTTGTGTTGGATGGATTTGGAGGGAGCTTCATTTCTAAAGGAAAAAACTAGAAATAGATGGTGCTGTTTCGGTCACAGAAGAAGACAACACCAATGTACACAAACGGAAACCGATATAGCGCAAGAACCAACAAGAGGAAATTTCTCAAAAATGGCTTCTTGCTGTTGTAAGATCTCACCAATCATTCCCATTTTTGTATTCTTTCTTCTTGTTTCTTCTTCAATTTGTCCTGTCTATGCGTCGGAAACCGGCAATCTCCATGCAAGCAATCAAACTTTCCGGCCAGAAGAAGAGTTACAAAAGTTGACAATAATAAGAAAACGTCTCAAAAAGATCAACAAGCCAGCAGTCAAGACAATTCAGGCAATTCCCCTTAATTTGCCTCAGCTATTGATCCCTCATTAGGCATTGACTTCCTCTGTTTTTCGTTCTGTTTTTCTCTAAATAGTTTGGCTTTCTTCTTTTTCATATTCTTCGGTTTGTTGGTGCAGAGTCCAGATGGTGATTTCATAGATTGTGTTTTATTACATCATCAACCAGCCTTTGATCATCCTGAATTAAAAGGACAAAAACCATTGGTAATTAAAATCTTTCTTATATGCATTTATTTTTGGTTTTTATGACAAATGAACTTCTATGGAATTTAACAGCTTCAGATATTCTTGAATTTGCAGGATCCACCAGAAAGACCAAGTGGTCATAACCCAAATGGGATGGCGGCGGAAGATTTTCAGCTGTGGAGCATGTCTGGTGAATCATGTCCGGAAGGAACAATTCCAATCAGAAGAACAACTGAACAAGACATGTTAAGGGCCAGTTCTGTAAGAAGATTTGGAAGGAAACCGAGAAGACGTGTTAGAAGAGACTCAACTAGCAATGGCCATGAGGTAGGTACCTTAACAAATACTACCTTGGAATACAGAAATTAGTCCTACAATGCTTTTTTCTTTGCTTTCCTTTTGTCCTTTTTTTATTCTTTTTTGTCCCACAAGAGTTTATAAAAACAGCACCAACAATCAGCTAAGGCCATTCAGAAGACGGTAAACAAAGTAGTCAAAGTGAATAGCAAAACGAGGCTTGCCCATTGTCTCCTTTTCCATGCCTACTTAATTAAAGATGACAAACTTATTGAACTTATCAAAGAAAAAGAAAGAGGAAGAGGATACCCGAAAACGGCTTTTTCAATTTTCTTTTATGTATTTTCTACTGCTAAAACCGAAAAGCTCATTTGTTGCTTCCTTCTCTTGTTTTCAGTTGGTTTTTCAGTCTGTATTTCTCTAAACCCTAACTGAAATCAGTGGAGAAGAAAAATTCTCTGTGGTAGAAAGAGAGCTAACAACAGTCCATGAAGTGCTAATCATTCTTTTTGGAAAGTAAATTAAAAGCAGGAACAGGTGTAACATGGCTCAAACCATGACCAAAATAGTACAGCGTGATCAATTTTGTAGTCCTCTTTAGCAGAAAATGGAATCTTTGGTAAATAGCTTCTTCTTTAATTCTAGTTCGGTGTTTAAACGCAGCAGTGAAATTCCTATTTGTAGTCACTGCAGACTTTCATGGTTTCCCCGGCTAACTGTATCAGACTTCACTTATTTCTACGTACACTGATTTTTTCTTCTTTGTTAAGTCATCTGCAATTCTCTATTTTCTTTTACCCTTAGCTGTCACAGCCCGCATTTACAAATTTCTTTTTTTTTTTCCTGAAAGATTATAATATTTAACTTTTAAATACACCTATAAAAGTGAATTTAATAAATTTCTGTGAAAAAAAAAAAAGGATTTAATTATGATGGTATTGGGATACAGCATGCAGTTGGGTATGTGAGCGGAGATCAATATTATGGAGCAAAAGCAAGCATAAATGTGTGGGCACCTCGTGTCTCCAATCAATATGAATTCAGCTTATCACAACTGTGGGTCATCTCTGGTTCATTTGGCGACGATCTCAACACCATTGAAGCTGGCTGGCAGGCATGTATAATTACCCCTATATATTTAACTAGCTTTGGCGTCTTTTAACAACAAAATCTTCAATATTAAACTTGTTTCTTTTTTAGCAAAAATTTGTCTATAAAAGGTTCAGCTACCAAATACTTGGAGATTCAAAGTGTTTTTAGAAATGAATTATTATTTTATAAAATTCAATAAATAAGATTTGAAGGTTATCACATATTTTATTAAGATATATTTAAAACATTAATAAATTAATGTAATAAATAATAAAGAGACACCATAATCCCGTTTGTAAAATTTAAAACTTCTATTATAATGTAATTAGCAAGTTTAAAAGTATTTTTAACCACTCGTTAACATTTCTTAAATATTGGTATCCTAGTAATATATTAATTAAAGCTAGGTGTAAGCAGAAAACATCAATTATAGCCGCAAAGTAGTATTTGTACACATTGAATTCTATGCACTTAATGGGTTTTCACATTTAGGGCATTTATCACAGTTCAACGACCTCTCCCTTTCGTTGTAGTTTTAATTTTGTATTTGTAGCAATAGATGCTAAATTGCCAATTCATTCCTTTGTTTTTTTGAATGCAGGTAAGCCCAGAGCTATATGGGGACAATTATGCTAGATTCTTCACTTATTGGACCGTAAGTATTCTAAAATTATTTGGAAAAAATTCTTTGCTTTATTAAGCTCTATCTTAAAGCATAAGATAAATCATTTCAAATTAATGCTTTAGCATGATTTTTTGCAGACGGACGCATACCAAGCAACTGGTTGCTATAATTTGCTCTGCTCCGGATTTGTTCAAACTAATAATAGAATAGCAATTGGAGCTGCAATCTCCCCAACATCATCATACAATGGCGGACAATTTGATATCAGCCTCTTGGTTTGGAAGGTAAATACTAACTTGCAATTGCTATATAATTTCAAAAGAAGAGAAAAGTTTGAACTATATTGGTGGTATTTGGTAAAGTAAAGCTTGGGTTCAACATTTATGCGACACACGTGCGCTGTGATTTTGCATCATGGATTTGGTCGTGGATGTCCCCAAACTCTGGACCATAGGATCTCAATACTTTTCTTCAACTTAGAAAACGTCCATGAAAAGACGCAAGGGCGGCTTGTACAAGTAATAACGTAGTATAAGTAATACACACCATAAATATTTCCTTTGGTACCAAGCATTATGATATGTGAGAACTTTATTCATGGCTAGCTCTATTCAAGCACTACAATGGTGCGCTTCCCCGCGTGCACTGTTAAACCGGAATAATGCCCTTAATTCCCAACTGCTTTTTTGCTTTGCAAGATTCTATTCTTTTCCAAGTAAAAGAGCTTCTTGTGCCCGACCCCCTTCAACCTTTTTTCATTTTTCTTTTGGGGAGGGGAGGGGATAATTTTACGATCAACTTTGTGAATAAGAGAATCATTAATTCTACCATGAAACTTGCTTTTCGTAACCTTTACTTTTAACACACTAATTAACTCAACCTGTATTGCAATTAATGCAACATCCTTAATGCGTGCGAAAAGGAGAAAACTTAACAGCTTTTAAAATACCGTATTTGGTGTAGGATCCAAAGCATGGAAATTGGTGGCTGGAATTCGGATCGGGGATCCTGGTAGGATACTGGCCATCATTCTTGTTCACTCACCTAAGGGATCACGCAAGCATGGTACAATTTGGTGGAGAAATTGTGAACTCAAGGCCAGGAGGCTTTCACACCTCAACAGAAATGGGCAGTGGTCATTTTGCAGGGGAAGGCTTTGGAAAGGCATCGTATTTTCGAAATTTGCAAGTCGTTGATTGGGATAATAACTTAATCCCATTGGCAAATCTCCGGGTCCTGGCAGATCATCCAAACTGCTATGATATCCAAGGAGGGATTAATAGAGTGTGGGGGAATTACTTTTACTATGGAGGACCTGGAAGAAATGTTAGGTGTCCCTAAAGGGATGGGTATAGGATGGAAAATATTTTTCTTTTCTCTTTTTAATATATAGTTTTTTTTTTCTTCAATACTTGTTGGGTGATATTGGGTTTCTGCTGGAGATCATCCAGTGAGTTTGGGCCTATGGGGTATTCTTATAATTATTTTTCCTTGTTAATCCAAATTTTTTTCGATTGTTCTTTTTTCTTTCAACTAACAGGTGTCCATTAATTATACCACCTTTTGGGACTGTTGTGTAAATGTGGAAAAAATGATGGAATATAATGAATACAGTATGGGTTGTGGTTCCTCTCTTCCTTCTCTTGTCCCTGTTGGGAAGATTTTCAAGGGTGCAAAGGTTTAGATTAGAAAACTGGCACTTCGTATTCAACATTGGCAACTAAATGATTAAACAAGGCATCTAATAAATACCCCAATATGGACCACTGAAATGGAAGGAAATCTAACCACATTGTTTTATATAGTTAGATGCATTAACCATGCACATGCATTTTCCTTCACCATTGCTTCAGCTCATACAATATCACATCTCTCTGTAATGTCGTTTTCTTATGTTAAGATAATGTTTTGGATTAATGTTGGCAGCCATTATTGCCCCGCTTATGATATCTCTAGATTACTACTTAAATTACTCAATAGCATTTTGCCTTTTAGTTTACTCTGTAATGAAGTCAAGCCACTAGCGACAGGAAACTACATACTGGTTTGCAGTTGAAAGTGTGCCATGCATTGATTTTATGCGCACTAACCATGTTAAATGCTTAAGCACTAATATCTGTGTTGTGTGGTCACATAGCTAAATGACTAATTATCTTAATTACTATGTGTTTTCCTTATCATCTTTTTTTTCCTTTATATTTATGTTTATTATTAGTCAATTATAATTTGCAAAGACCAGAAAGGGTTACAAGCTGGAAATCAAGATTACATACTCTGTAATTGCTTTCATACCAAGGGAAAGTCAAAGAAAGTGTAAAGGACAACCTCAGGTGCAATTTCGACGTGAACAAGTAGAGCTAGAGTTTTCAGTTAATGGGCGAAAATCTTATATAAAATTAAGTGTTTAATTTTTTTTTTATACTAAACAATGAATCCATATCCAATATATCAAGTAATTTAATACAATAAGCATAAAATTATAAAAAAAAAAAACATAACTTAAAAAAAATAATTATTTGAGCTGAACATAAAAGTTCGTGTTTGTGATGCTGTAGCATATTAAAAGTTTAAACTGCATGTTAATTTTTACACAAGTTTAAGTTAAGAGCTTTAATATAGGAGTAACAAGTTATACAAATTAAAATTGATACAATAAATATTGGTATTTTCTCTTTAAGAGACTTCATCAATAAATTTGTCTTTCAAAAAATAAATATTGGTATTTCAAATAATTTAAATTGTTAAGAAAACAACCTATAAAAAGTATACTAGAATAAATTCTAATGGAAATTGAAGAGGAATTGGTGATTAGTTAATTTCGAATGTTTTTGAAAAAGTTTTGACTCGACACACACGATTCTTTTTTCAAATTGATTTTTACATAAGTAAATTAAATTATTTAAGAGGAGAAATGAACTTTGTATGTAGTTGAGTCAAAAACCTATATACATATACTATATATATATATATATATATATATATATATATANAACTAATATATATATATATATATATATATATATATATATATATATATAATACAGTTAAGATTTGTTATTGATTATTTAATTATTGATTAATGAGAAGCATTAATTCAACGTTAATTACTTTTCTAATTTAACAAAAAATAGTATATAAAATTATCAATATAATACAGACATAAAACAGCCCGCGCGTACTCCTTTTCCAGTGCTCGAGGTCAATATATAGCATACCAAAAATCATGGATGAGTCATTAATGATCATTATCTCAACTTAACAAAATTAGAGCATTACTCGATCATTTCTTTAACGCCTAGTGGCTACAACAACTTTTAGAACCGAAAGCTTCTCAACCCTTCAATCTTCAAAGGATAAACACCTAGAATAGTTTGCATTCATTTTTAAGATTAATTAAGGATGCTTTCGGCTTTGGATGATGGATTAATCCTACCAACCGGCAAATGGTGCAACGCGCATATATTCGGAAATTCAATGCATCCTTTCTAGGGACAAGATTATTTTTCTATGCTCCCCTTTTGTAAATTTCTCTTATTAAAAACAACAATTTCATGAGCTCCTTATTATCACTTGCACTACATAATCCTTGTTATTCAATATTCTGCTAAATAATTATATTATAAAAATTTATAATTTCTTAATTCAATTCACTAGGTAAAAACGTTCTTTCTTTCTTTGCCATTATATGTATCCAGTGCCTAAACTTAGATCTTTCCCCATGCACTTTTGGTAAATGTAAAAGGTTTATGCATGATGTAGAACTATATTTACAGCCTGTCGAAAATGAACAGTACCCATCTAAGGCAGCAAGGAATCATGGTGTAGACAAAAAATGATTTTACTTAGACGCAAAGCTGGCGTTCCTATATAATAATGCAAGCATTCATTCAAACCAAAATACTAACTTTACTTGTACCACAAGCATATACATAAATATGTATACATAGGAAGAGGATCAAAAAGGAGAGCATGGACCGACAACAAATCCAGAGAGGCAGCATTGTTAAGCTGAGTTTGGCAAAGCTTTCAATGGCAGATATGCAATCTAGCCGATGGATCCCAGTAGCTGCAATGTGCTCCCTCTTTAATTCAGCTTACCGAACCTTCACCAATACTGACAATGACTTTTGTAAGCAGCAAGGTGATTACTGTTTTCAATTAAACCGCCTCAGAATTAGAATAATTGGAATGTGGGTCCTTCCATGATCTTGTACTATCGTTCACACAATGCTAGATTAGTGTTTTTGATGGAATAATGGATGTGAGGGAATAAAAGGACGGGACAAGCCAACCATTGAGTAGAGACGTGTACAAACTTGAAACTCACTCATGACTCGAATTAGTAGTCTATTCCCCACTCTTTACGATCTCTGTCAAACAAGGCGAAGCCAATTGGACCACTGGGCTTAAGTAGAAAAATAGAAAGATCAATGTATCAGAAAACATGCATACAGTATGTTTGCCTCATTGCCTGACCTTTGAATTTGATGATCTGTATTCTGAAATGCCAGCTGCCTTGACCTCGTGGCCAGGGCTACTAAGTGGTTTATAAAGTCTGGGCTTAAAAATCCAATTTAGCCCCATCCCATTATCTCACCAAGCTAAATCAATGTGCAAGATGGTTGGAATATTGAAACAAGTTGCCATTTTGAAGGGATGGCTTTAAAAACTTTACTCATCCACTAGACAATTAAGATTCTAAGAAGGAAGCTTCTGCTTTTTTGCAGCAGCCCTTTTGGTGGTCCAAGATAAAATTGAGCATCATGCCAGTCATGGACCCAATATACATTCTCAGCACTTCCCACCAGAACAAGTATAAAAACTTATCCCACTTTTTGATATAATCCAACAGGGGCTTTAGATATTAGAAGACAGGACGACATGGCAGCTTTAAGACGGTCTTGGTAAGGACCAGCTAGTCATAGGCCGAGAGCAGTGCTACAAGGCCCACAACACGCACCAATTGGCTGAAGTACATCTGCATGCAGTTCTATTGCGTCAACCCATTTATCTATTTTGACTGATCTTGCAGTGACGGTCGGGTCACGGGTTATAAAATCTTCAATAAAGAACACCAAGCAAAGAAGCTGAATGTCATGGACCATGTGAGAAATAGAAACTGCTACATAGGACACCATTGAGGCACAACCATTTTGACAGTAATGCAACACAATGCCCTGCCAGACAATATAACCGTGGGCTTAGACAGCTCCATTCATCACACCCTTAGTTATTTCGCGAAATCTAGGGATGATCTAGCCAGTGTAGAACTGCAACTTGAAGTGCACCCTCGTTGGCAGTAGCATTTGGCAGGACACACATAATTGAACCTAATAGTCTAAATAAACATTACAAGAAAGTACATTATATGGTCTCCTAATCTATTACAACTCAACTGCCATGCAGCAATAGTGAATCTAAATTTTGTTACACATTGCCTGCAACTACAGAGATGAACAAATAGATCCTATCTGATAACATAACTTATGAGTCAACACACCTTTTCTCAAACAAAAAAAAAAACTAAATGAAAGGAGCATTCTTGGATGGACTATACCGTATTACTATGTATTGGCTCAACATGATAATTACCAATTAAATTTTATTAAAAAAAAACAGATAATTAAAGCTATTCAATATCATTTCACCAGGAATTGAAATTTCAGAACCCAACAAAATTGAGAAAACTCACTCCACAGAAATCACTTCAACCAATTTCTTACTTGCCTCACTCACTTCCACCTTTTCCATCTTCAAACGGTGATGCATCACAGGACTTGTCCTTCCAGCAGCTGCATAAGTTCTGATCAATGATTCAAACACTTCCTCTCCTACATGATCTACAGCTTTCTTCAAAATCTCCAGAAAACCTTCAGCCCCATCAACATCTTTCTCTTGCTCAAAGTGCCACATAACTGTCCCAATAGTTTTAGATGATGGCACCCACTTTCCACCATCTCCTCTGCCGGTAGATATAGCATTGGCCACACAATCAACTGCCAGCTTGATGTCCCCATTTTTCAAATAATAATCCAAAAAGATCTCCCAAGTTTTGGCATTAGGCTTCACCCCTCTCTTGCGAGCCCTCTCCTTCAGCTCTTGAGCTTTCTCTAGCAAACCCTCCTTGGCATAAGCTCCAATTAAGGCATTTGCAATCCGGATATCATAAGTAGAGCAACCTGATTCCCATTCTCTAAAGCATTTCTCTGCTCCTGGTAAATCTTTCAAGTTGACTAGTACCTGAATCATATTCAGAAAGCTTACATTGGCTGTTTTGTGAAAAGACAGCCTCAATGAACGCCATATTCGATAAACTTCAAGCAAATTTCCCACTTGGCCATACAATGTAATTAGAAAATGGAAAGCAGAAAGGTCTCTGCGGGAATTTCTCTTTTCCAATTCCTTAAGTGCCTCTTCTGCCTTTTTAAACAAGCCAGCATCCACATAAACAGATGCTATATTGCTATATGTTGTCCAATCATCATCATCTTCAGCATCTCTCTTCATTTCGTCAATAACTCTTTCAAACCCAGAAATATCATTCATAGCAGCCAGAGCCCTCATCCAAACATTGTATGTATAGGAATCTGGCATGATACCACACGACTTCATTTCCTGTATAACATCTGGGACCCTTTCCGGCTGGCCAATTTTTGTGTATAGAGTCATGAGACTGTTGTAAGACATGGAGCCTAACGGAAGGTTATGTTCCTTCATCTTTTCCATTAGAGCTTCTGCTTTTTCAGTCATCAATTCCTTACAGTAACAGTTGAGAAGGGCACCATAAGTGAGATGGTTCTTCAATGCTTCAGGAAGGTCAATAAAGTAATTTTCTGCAGCAGGAATCCCTTGAGCTTTGGCAACCAAATCAAGATGGATAGCCTGATCGCTAACTGTCTTATTCATGCCCCGCTTAGTGACCATTGTTTCAGAGAGCTGTAAAGTCAAACATCATGACATACTTAATCCATTCTGCAATTGAACCAAGGAAATCAAACAGAAAAACATCTATTCATAAAAACGAATCTGGAGCCAAGCATTAGCAACAATTATATACAAAATTGGACATTGGTTTCCACATGCTTGGACATCTTTACTTCTAAAAACAGGCCGAGCAGCTGTGTCTAAAGAAACTAGGAACAAAATCCTACAAACTACAAGCTGGAACTCAACCAGAGGCACAGTATAGTGAGATAAGATCATTTTCACTTATCTCTCTCAAAACGCTGCTACGTCTCCATTAATCCAATTATGACTTCATTTTACACTTGAAAAGTTCAAATTACTTTGCCAAGTCTACGTCTCCATTAATCACCCAATTCTACCTTTTAAGCAACTACGTCAAGTTACCTACAGTCAAACGAATAAATGGCTGGGAAGAAAAAAAGAGCCAAGATTGACATTGCTACATTAGCCGATTACCATTCATTAATCATTACCGAAGCTTCTTGCCCATTAGAAAATTAGATTAAAAAAATAGAATAAAACCCCTGATAAACCCCAAGCTTTCATCTAATAAAATAAAAAATGCACCTTGAGAGCAGGGTAATAGAGCTTGCGATGGCGAAGCTTCTTGAGAGTGTCGTCAACTTCCCATTTGTAGACGCGCTTGGAGCTCTTGAGGAACTGATTCAGCTGCTGCCGCACGCTGATTTCCGAGCTGCCGTCCTTAAAAAGCCTGTGGTAAAGTGCCTCTTCTAAGTACTTCTTCGACCTTCTGGTCACATTCTTGGTCCGTCCCAACTGTTGCATTAACGCCATTGCTTTGTTTCTGCTCGAGGGGTTAGGGTTTTAGGCTTTTTGTTTTGGATTTGGGGAAATCTTTTAGAAATGAAAGAAACCCTGAAGCGAAAGGAATAGTTGAGAGGGCGATCGCTTAGGTTTTGTGATTGGGGCGGCATGAACTTAAGTTAATATGGGCTTCCGATAAGGATTGCAAACAATATTGGCCAGATCTGTGTTCCACCCAAATATACACACACTTCCGCCTAGCGCATATTCTAAATTGAAAATGGGCCTTCCTACTTCATTGTTGGATTATATGTAACCTCTTTAGGGCCTGTTGGCCTGACTTATTTTTAGTTTAAAAATTATTATCAAGTTCATATAAAAATAATAATATTTAAAATTATATTAAAATTGTTTAATAAGTTGTTTGGTAAAATTAATTATTTAAACTTTAATTTTTTATTAAAATTACTATAAAGAGTATCATATCATGTTAAATCACTTCATAAATCAAAGTAGAACAAATCTATTTTGAGTTTATATTCGATTTTAGATATTAAACTAAAAAAATCCATAAAGCAACGAAACAATTATCGACCATGTATAGTAGTTCTAGTATTAGATTTTTTGGTAAAGAAGAGAGAAACCTTTTAAATAGTACCTAAATGCAACTTTGAATTTTGAGTTATCTTTTCTCTTAATTTTTGCAAGAACAAAAAAAACCATAATTTTGTTATTTAGTTGTTAAATCTTTTGTTTGGTTTTAGTAGTTTTTATAGAGAGATAGAGGAGAGGGATATTACGATTTTGCTTTGGAGAATGGTGATTTGCAATAAGAGAAGAAAAGAAGATTAATTGAGAAAAAGGAGTATTTTCTAAAAAGCTGTTTTGTTTTAAAAAGAAAAGAAAAGTAAACTCTTCTCTAGAGCTTTTCTTTAAGCTTTTTTTTTTAAAAAAAAATTCTTTAAAAAAAGTTATTTCTTTTTAAAGCTTCTCAAAAATCCTGTTTAATTTTGTTTTTACTTTTAAGAAATAGATAAGTAGAAAAAAATAAGTTAAATAGGCACTTAATATTATTTATTTATACAAATTGAGCCAATATATTTTCTTTTTCTTTTTTGAAAGATACAAGTCTGAAAGAAAGTTAAAAAGTCTAATCTATATATTTTCTTTTAATTATTAATATTGATCCAAACTTTAAAATTCTTCTGTCAATATGTTGCTGTGTCTCAACTATGTTGAATGATGTTGACATGGCCCATAACATAGCATCGATCATGTTGTTTAATGTTAGTGTGGTGTTTATTTTTATTTTTCTATTTTTACAATTTTTTTTAAAGTTATGAAAGAAAAAAATAGCACTAAATATTTTTTATTTCTACAAAAAGAATTTGAAAACAATTTTTTAAATACTCAAATATTATAAAAATTTAAAAGAAATTAGAATATTTTATGTTTTTTAAAAGATTGATTAAATTAAAAAATCCACAAAAAGAAATTTTTTAAAAAATGAAAAATTAAAAACCAAAATATATTTTTACTTTTTAAAAGTTCTAAAAATAAAAAATTATAATTTTTTTTAAAAATATTTCTTATTTTTTTAAAGAAATAAAGATTATTTTTGTGTTATTTCATATTCCTAGAAATTTATAAAAAAGAAACAAAATTCTAATCTTTTATAAGTGTAAAAATATAAAAAATATTTTTTTTCATTTTATATTTTGAGAGCTTTTAAAAATAAAAAATTATTTCTTCTTTTTTAATTTTATAAAACAAAAGTAATATTTCTATTTTTCAAAATTTTCTAAATTTTTCAAAATAAAATTTTATTTTTTATTTTTAATGTTTTTGAATATTTCATAAAAAATAAAAAGTTATTTTTATTATTTTATCTTTTAAATTTTAAAAAATAAAAAAAATATCTTTAATCAACATCAACTCAACATTAATAACACATTGAATGATATGTCATCAATCACATCGGTTAACATCATATCATCAACCACAGAAGCATTAGCCAACTTGGCTAATCTCTTTTTTACCCCTTAGATTTGGAAAGAAATATTCTGATCATATTTTTTAATAAAGGAATTATACATCAATTAATGATTTAAATGTTTGGATGTGCGAACTTAACTAACTTTATATCAACTTATTTAACAAAAAATATCTTAAGAACATTGATAGGAACTAAATTAAGATTAACAATTATTAAAAATACAAAAATCAATTTATATAAATAACAATAAATAGATTAAATCTAATATTTTTTTATGTAAAACGAGAATTACATTTAAAATTTGACCGATAGATTTAGGTTGATATACATACATGTGCAATGATACAAACATATATATATATAATCAAGATTTTTCTTTTTAAGGATGCATCTTTCTATTGTAGGTAAAAATAAAATGTCACGCTTAAAGGATAGTTCATGATTAAAATTATAGTTTTTAAAATTAGAGATATCATGTTGGAATCTTGAGAAAAGAAGGGATCTTTGATCTCTATGTCTTTAAGGCTGGAGACATCACAACGGTTAAAATTTACGATTTCATCCAATAAGTTTCCGAAAGGAGGTCAAGAGATTTATGAACGTCAAAAAAAGTTACTTTCTCTTCTTATAAATGATGTGTTATAACAAAAAAAAAATACTAAAAATGAATATATATATATATATAATTAATTTTGTATAATATTAATTAAAAATGTTAACCGGTGTTTATTGACACTAATTAAAGTGATATTTAGAGAAAAAATGTTGAAATTAATGCATTTTTTCACTTTTGATTTTTGTGAAAATAATGCGTTAAATGAAAAAAAAAACTTTTTTGAGATAATAATTTAACTAACCTTAACTATTATTACCTATAAACAATAACCATTGCGTATCATTTTTTTAAATCTTTAAGTAACATTTAATTAAATAAAATTTGAAACAGAAGTTGGTGTCCATTGCAGTACCAGGCTACCCCACAAACAGAAGATTAGGCACTTCTAAGTTCTAACAGGAGCTTTAATTTCAGTACCTATCAGCTTCACAACTACATTTGCCTCAGAGTCAGAGAGAAGGTTCTGGAATTCTACCTATGAATCCTCCACTCTCCCCATTATCTTTTTCCTTTTCCAAAAAGAAGGGATAAGTAAATCAGTGAACGTGTAATGCAGGCTTGGTCAACTCCCGAACCAGGAAGGAAAAAAAGATGCCGAATTTAATGTAGAATAGAGGACGGCATAAAGCGTCCATTAACGGAGCTTCGTTTGACTTGTTAGTTCTTTTAAGGTGTAGGTGAGTAGTTGAAGAAACTGCTGGTCACTCACAACTTTAAAAGCATATAGGAATAGGACAGCTTTTCTTTGACACCCCAATGCAAAAGATCTTCAATCTTCATGCATGCCTAAAGCATGTTTCGTCCTCATATGTATGGCCTTCATGGACTTTGTTTCCAGTTTCTAGTCACCAGTCGGCCCATTCTGTACCTAATGAATAATGATGGAGGCAACCCCCATAAACAATGGAAACAGAAAACACAAAGGATATAAATGCTCCAAGCCAATGTCAATGTCCAACTAAAACATTGTACCTCCAAGAAATTGAGTTTATTTAATGATATCAGAGGAATGCTTTTACAAAGATTAAATAGTATTTTAACTAATTTTAAAATAGAATGTCTCTCAATTTTAAAATTTATTGTAATTAAATGTGTAACAATCATGCTTTTCTTTTCTTTTTCTTTCACCTATATGATACAAAATATAAAGAAAGATATACTAAGAAAATAATTGAGAGAAGAATTTAGAGAAAAATTGAGAAAAAAAACTTCTGGTTCATTTCTCATGAGAGAATAACTTCTGGTTCATTTCTCACTATTTTTTATTATTCTTGATTGTAATTTTTCATCAAGTAGAAAGCCCTATTTATAGGGTTACATAGATGTGAGGGTTACATAGTATTAATGAAGATATTGATGAACCATCATAAATATATATATTGATTATGAATGGAACTTGAAAGGTAGGGAGATTCAATGGACACATTCATTTATTCATAACACTTCTCCTTGAATGTCCATTGTATCATGAAAACAGTGCTTTAAAATTCTACCACATAAAAAACCTTAAGCCAGAAAAACCTAGTGAGACAAAAACCAGACAGAAGGAAAAAAAAATACAAAGCACTTAATAATTTCTCCCCCTTAGATGAAGCACCATTTCAAGGGCTTCACAAGACATGCTTTAAGCTACATCGTTAAAAACCTTAAGCAAGAAAAACTCAGTGGGACAAAAATCAGACATAAAGGAAAGAGAGTACAGTGCATAGTCCATAATATGTTCCCCCTCAATTGAGCCATATTGCCACTTTTGGGGCATTTGATATTTTGCCATTTCAAGGGCAAATTAATCTTGCATCCTATTAACTCGCAACATTCTAATGCCATATACTAATTTCTCAAATGTTGACGTTCACAATGATTTGGTAAAAAGATCTGCAAGATTATTGGAGGAGCGAATCTGTTTAATGCCAACTTGTCGACTTTCTTGAAGTTTATGAGTATAGAAAAATTTCAGTGAGATATGTTTGGTCTTATCTCCTTTAATATGTCCTCCCTTGACTTATGCAACACAAGCAGCATTGTCTTCATAAATTATAGTGAGATAATTTATAATCGGTGTTAAACAACAAGAATTATGAATATTTGCTATAACGGATCTCAACCAAACACACTCTTTTCCAGCTACATATGCAACGATAATCTCATAGTGGTTGGAGGATGTAGCTACTAACGATTGCTTAATAAAGCGTCAAGAAATGGCGGTGCCGTTATAGCAAAATAAATAACTAGTTTGGGAGCGAGCCTTGTGCGGATCAGATTTATATCCCGTATCAGCATATCCAACTAAACCAGAGTTAGTGGAATCCTTGGAATGATATAACCCCAAATCCATGGTTTCTCGGAGATAGCGGAAGATATGTTTTATCTCATTCCAATATCTCCAGGTTGGTTTAGAATTAAAGCAGGTAACAAATTTACTGCAAAAGCAATATATGATCTCGTGCATTGTGCCAAATACATCAAAGCCCCAATAACATTGAGATATGGTGCTTTAGGACCAAGTATTTCCTCATTAAATTCTCTAGGACGAAACGGGTCCTTTTGGGGATTAAGAAACCTTACAACCATAGGAGTGCTCAATAGGTGAGCTTTATCCATGTTAAAATGTCTAAGCAATCTCTCAATATATACTGACTGATGGACAAGTATTCCATTTGTTTTGTGCTCAAGCTCTAGACCAAGACAAAGTTTGGTTTTATCCAAATCTTTAACTTCAAATTCACGTTTCAAGTATTCAGCAATTTTAGATAACTTTTCTGGAGTTCCAATCAAATTCGTATCGTTGACATAAACTACTATTATAGCAAATTCGATTTTTGATTTCTTAATAAACACGTATAAGTAGATAGGATCATTATTGTACCATTCCTTAATTAGGTACTCGTTTAAACGTTGATACCGCATGCAGTCGGATTGTTTTAACTCGTACAAAGACCTTTGCTAATTTATTGAGAATAAGTTACGGGGAGTGTATGCTTCAGGCATTTTTAATTCCTTAAGAATTTTCATATAAATATCAGAGTCTAATGAACTATATAAATATGTCGTCACAACATCCATAAGATGCATTTTCAATTTTACGAAAATTGCTAGGCTAATAAGGAAACAAAAAGTAATCATATCCATCACAGGTGAATATGTCTCATCATAATCAATCACAGGTCTTTGAGAGAATCCTTAGGCAATGAGTCAGGCTTTATATCTCACGACCTCGTTTTTCTCATTTCATTTCTAGACAAAAACCCATTTATATCCAACATGCTTTACACTGTCAAGGGTTCGAGCTACAAGCCCAAAAACCTCTCGTTTACCTAAGGAAGCCAATTCAACTTGGATTGCTTCCTCCCACTTATGCCAATCTTACCTTTGACGACATTCGATAATATATCGTAGTTCATAATCTCATAAGCAACTGAGAATGCAAATGCATCATCGATGATTATCTCATTTCGATCTGAAATCTCATTACAATATGTAATAGAAATCTCAGTATTCCCGAGGTCAGTGATCTTTTCATGGGTTTGTGCCTTTTCAAGGGCAACAAGCTTTTCTAGAGCAATACGTGCCTTTTTAGGGGCAATGGGCTCTTTTCGAACGGATTCATGATTCTTCCCCTTTCGTTTTCAAGGAATGGTGTCTTTTGTAACTATTGGTCTTTCACGCTTCAAGCGTGGACCATTTTGATCCATTTCAACTTGTTCTTCAGGAACAACAATCCTAGTTGGGGTATTCATAGCTGCAATATGAGATTTCGTAACCTTTGTAACATCATTAAATGCATCGAGAAGTCTATCGGTAATATCCTGTAAATGGATTATATGTTGCACCTCATTTTCACATTCATGAGTTTTTGGGTTTAAATGGGATAAATTTTTCTCATTCTAGGAGAAAATCTCAATTGGTTTCTACTTCTTAGTCATGGAAGCCTTAGTTATCTCAATCGATGGAAACACTGTCTCATCGAAATGACAATCCGTAAATCTGGCGGTAAAAATATCACCCGTCATTGGTTCCATGAACTTGATAATGGACGGTGAATCAAACCCAACATAAATTCCCAAACGATGTTGGGGACCCATTTTAATCCTTTTTGGCGGTGCTATAGGTACCTGCACAAGGTAACTAAAGGTGCGTAAATGTGAAATATCTAGTTCATAACCAAAAACCAATTGCATGGGGGATTGTAAGAGAGCAACAGTGGGGCGTAATTTAATTAATGCTGCTGCATGCAAAACAACATGACCCCACGCTGTGTAATTGAAATTTGTTCTCAATAATAGAGTAAGAGCGATAATTTGGATGCGTTTTATCAAGTATTCTGTCAATCCGTTCTGAGTATGAACATGTGGAACTGGATGCTCAACCTCGATTCCTAATGAAGTACAATACGCATCAAAGCTCTTTGATGTAAATTCACTAGCATTATCCATCCTTATGCTCTTAATTGAATAATCAAGGAAATGTGCTTGGAGCTTTATAATTTGCGCAAGTAAATGTGCAAATGCAACATTGCGTGTAGATAACAGACAAACATGGGACCATCTGCAGGATGCATCCATTAATACCATAAAATATTGAAACGACCCATTTGCTGGTTGTATTGGTCCACAAATATCACATTGGATTCTTTGCAAGAATGAAAGGGATTCAAGATTAACCTTTGTCATAGAAGTTTTAGTAATGAGCTTTCATTGTGAACATGCTTCACAAGTATAATCCTTAGACAACAAAACCTTTTTATCCTTTAAAAGGTGTCTTCTAGTATTTTGGATTATCCTACGCATCATCGTAGCTCCCGGGTGACCTAGGCGATCATGCCAAAGGTCAAACTCATTAGGATTTACCAGTCTCCAGGACATAGTAGCGTAAACTTCAATAGCTCTAATAGGGATACAACACAATCCTTTAGTTAAAGCTTCCAACTTCTCATGGATGGTCTTTTGGCCTATCTTATAAGAGGTGATGCAAAGAAATTCTTTATTTTGCTCATCAATTGTCTCAAAATGGTAATTACGACATACATCTTTGTAACTAAGTAGATTACTCTTCGATCTACTACTCAGCAATGCATCCTCAATATTCAAAGTGGTGCCATTCGATGGAACAATTGTGGCATTCCCTAAACCATCAACAATCCCAACAGGACCTAATATTGTATGGACATTTGCCTTACGTAATGTCATACTCGAGAAAAAGTGCTTACCACGAAAAATGGTATGTGTCGCTGTATTATCAAGCAAACAGACATCTTTCTTTTTCTCGATGGTTTCCATTTGTACTTATATTGATAACTTCAGGTATCACTTGCATTAACAACTTCAAGTGTCAAGCAAAAATTCACAAATCAGTTATAGGATAATAATTTTATTTATGAACAATCAAGTAAAAGTAATACATTGAAAATAACATCAAAATTCTTAGATCCTAAGTCTAACTTGACTTCCACTAATCTAATGCCTTTTTAAAGTCATTGAAAAAATCAAAGACATCTAATGATGTTTTTACTTCTACAGGAGCGGGAGGAGTCATTTCAACGAAGGTATTATTAGCCTTGACGTTAGTCATAACGTTTTTAATGGCATGAGTTTCAACTTGTTTGCCTTTATCCTTTAGGGATGCCTGGTATAAATCAACAAAATGCTTTGGCATACGACATGTACACGACCAGTGTCTAGTCATGCCATGATTCAAATACTTTCATCATGTTCCTTCTTAGGCTTTTTGCCCTGACCATGATTCAAGCCAAGATTCATTTGCCTAGGGTGCTTATATTTTCCGCCACCCTTTCATGGGTTATGCACTAGCCTGTGCTCACAGCCCTTAAATTGGCCAATACTTTTACCAGAGCAAGCATTTGCTTTAGGCAATGCTTTTGAGCCAGCAAGTCTTATATCATGATTTTTTAGCAATAGTTCATTAGTTTGCTCGGCAGTTAGGAGGACAAAAATCAACTTTAAGTACGTCGTAAATTGATGCTGCCGGTATTGCTGCTACAATACAATATTTGAAGCATGAAAAGTAGAGAAAGTTTTCTCTAATAGCTTTGATTCATTGAGCTCAACACCATATAACTCTAGCTGTGAAACTATATCAAATAAGGCTGAGTTGTAATCAGACATTGATTTAAAGTCTTGCAGCTTGAGATGTTGCCAATCATATTATGCTTAAGGAAGAATACTGTGCTTAAGGGAGAATACCTCTATCTTAATCTCGTCCACAGTATCCTAGAATCTCGGACGGATAAATATTGAATCTTCAGGCTCTCATGTAAATGACGACAAATGAAAATTAGAGCATTCGCTTTATTTTTTTCATTTACATTTTCGTCTATAATAATTGCATTAGCAAGACCTTACGCTTGAAGATGTATCTCTACATCAAGGCACTAGGACAGATAATTGTTTCCACTCACTTCCATGATGTGGAACTTAAGCTTTTCAATATTTGCCATAATATTGCATGCAGAAAATTGGACCTTTAGATTGGGATTCTCAAAGGTATATCACTACTTTAGGGGGATAGTTTATCACCACTTTAGGGGGACAGAGATATATTCTAAATCTGTAGTTGGCTTTAGGCTGTTTAGACCATGCACAAAAAAACTAAAATCTAATTGAAAAAAATATCTTCTCATTACCTTTAGAGACTTGTGCTAATAACGTGATACAAAATATAAAGAAAGATATACTAAGAAAATAATTGAGAGAAGAATTGAGAAAAAAACTTCTGGTTCATTTTTTATAAAAGAAAAACTTTTTGTTAATTTCTTATTATTTCTGATTATTATTGATTGTAATTTTTCATCAACTACAAAGCTCTATTTATAGGGTTACATAGATGTGAGGGTTACTTAGTATTAACGAAGATAGTGATGGACCATCATAAATATATACATTGATTATGAATGGAATTTGAAAGGTTGAGAGATTCAATGGACACATTCATTTACTCATAATACTATATACTTTTTTATCCCATAATATTATATTAACTATCAACTACTGTATTAAATACAAATATATTGTTATAAATAATATCTTAACTAATTTTAGAGAGTTCTTGACTTAACAATTTGTTACGAAGAGAGAATGAGAAAGAGTGTTAGAAAGAGAAAAAGTGAGTATGGGACTATGCTCAGAAGGGATAGTTGATTAGATGTCATGGTTCCAACAAAAGGATTTGGAATCCAAGAGTTGCTAAAAGCAGTGAGTTATGGTGATCAAATCTTTTCACCGTCTACGTTGACAATATTTGTGCGAAAGTGCCATGGAGTGTGCTAAAAGTGATTTTCAATGATTATGGTGTAGTTATGGATGTATTCATTTCTCCATCAAAGGGGAATTCCAAAAGAAAAGATGTCAAATTTGCTTTTGTCCATTACAAAAATGTGAAGGAGATTAAAAGGGAAATCATGCATGACAATAGAACGAAGGTGGACAGTAGAAACATTTGGTTAAAAAAGCTATTTGCAACAAGTTGGATAAAATCAACAAAGATGTGGGTAATAATAGACCTACAGTGGTAAGAGATTTTCACTTAGCAGATGATAATGAACCTTTCATGATGTTATCATGAAAAATGTTGAAAGACCTCAAATGATGTTAACTAGAATCTAGGCAAAGACTCAATAACTAATGGTAATCCACAGAGTAATATCACTGGTAATTAGGATAAAGTTACAAATAAAGGTAACGGTGTGGTTAATCTGATTAGTGATGATTCAAAAGTTTTTAGTGTTTGTAGTGATTTTGATCTTTTTGCTTATGATTTGGAGTGGATTAAGAAAAGTGATATAGAAGTCTCGAGATAAGATTTCTTGCTCAATAGTGTCTAATCTGGCATGTTAATCAATGATATATCGATGAGAGTTAGAAGAATTAAAGATTTGTGGGTCCTAGTTATGTTTAATGATTTAAGGGATTTGCAAAGAATTCTTCAACGTCACAAAAACCTTTTTAATCTTTGGTTTTGTTCTTTGATTATTAGATCTTGTTTTGATAGTGCTATGTTATTAGTTAAAGTTTTTGAGGGGAATGATATCCTTGATAAAATTCGTGCTTCCAAAAATGGAGAAACGATGATTATTGATGTGAAAATATTACCAACCAATTATGCCGGGGAAAATGTCTTAAGCTTTGATAGGTGGAGAATAATGTGCAAGGATGATGATAGTTTAGATGTCTTGTATTGTAGCTTCAGCTATAACTGGCCAAACAACAACAACAACAATGAGATTCAAGAATTAGTTTCAGATGGGAATTAGGGTAATCGGTTTTTAGATTTCAAAGATGGGAGAAAGTTTAGTGCTTCTAACTTAGATTGTAGGTCTAGCCAGATGGAGGGCTATAATTCTTCACATGGCAGACCATAGTGAGAAAGTGCTAGAATCTGAAGAAGAAAGGTTTGGTTGTATGGTTAGAAATAAGTTATTCAAGGTTACAAATTCCCAAGAAAGAATACAGGTTAACAAATCAGATTTTTTGAAGCATTCCAAGAATTTGGAAAATGTTGATAAAGTGAACCAGGCCTTTTTGAACTTAGAAGAGTTTTAACAAATTAATAGGCCACTTATGGGTTGTGTACTCAATAATGATCTTACATTTAAAGTGAGCCATGTCCATCACTGATTGTTGGGGAAAGAGGCCTGTGCGTGTCCCTTGATGGAAATATGTGTTTAGGTAAAGAGTTGAGTTATGGTGGGCCATCTAATTCGATTTGGTCTGTTGGTGATAAGGACTAAATAGCCTAAAAAAATGATCCAAGTCTGGTTAACCCAAATCTCATTGGTAGTTTTTCTAAAGAATAACTTGAGTAGAGGCCTATGGAGAGCAATTTTCTAAATCTTTAATCTAGACCAAATGGTGGCAACAATGATATAGAGGGTTTTGCAACAAATAATGAAAATAAGGTGGATTTGACTCTAATAGAATCCAAAGGTGGTCGAAATGGGAAAAAATCTAAGAAGAAAAGTACTGATGGTATTGCAATAAAGAAAAAAAAAAGGTTATGCTACTACAAAAAAGGAAAAAAGAAAGCTTGCAAACTAGGTGACAGTTTCCATTATCCGTTTGTTGTTATCTTCTAACACTTGCATCATTTCTTAGGAAACTTGAAGCATTTTCTTGAGCCTTTAAACATAAGTGAGCATTTCATGGTTGTCAGGAAAATTCTCCATATCTTCTAACAAAGAAATTTTTTGATAACTTTTTTACTTAATGCAATCACTCCTCCCTAACGAAGTCGCCAGATTGTAGAGAGTTCTTCTGGTAAAAAGAAAGGACGTGTTGGAATAAGTAAAATAGAATGCACTAAAGGCTATAACGAGGAAAATTGGAGCAGTCTTTGAAGTATAAGTGCTTTGATGGCAAATAGTGAGGGATAAGTAAAAGTGGATAAAGCGGTGGAGCATGGTGGAAAGAGTTGAGTAAAGAGAGTTTTGAGAGTAATCTCTACTGAGTTTTGTGATTATTTAACTTTCCAAACTCTTATATTTATACTAAATAAGATCGACAATTGGTATAAAGAAAGTACTTTTAAGAGAACACTTTTTTCTCATGGAAGAACATGTTTATTAAGGGAAAAGCACGTTCATTGTGAGAATAATGTCTTATGAGAAGAGCATGTAATTGAGTAGTGGGCAAGTTTTGGGTAGTGGAGTAGTGACACTTAATAATGCTTCACGTGTACTTTTAAGAAAGAAGAAAAAAATAAAGCACATGTATTTCAAGAAAACGTTGAGAGAAGTTCTCTTAACTACTTTCATATCTGAGCCATCAAGCCAAACTTTCTAAAACATCCCAAACGTGAAGATAACTTAATGAACCATACCATTTGTTCTGAATTACTTTCACTTTCTTGTGTGACATAGTTGTTCGATGTTGTTTTCATATTGTAAGACAATATTTAAAAAAATAATGGTTAACTAAAATTAGACATTTACACTACGTATGTTGTGTCCTTTCCAAAAAATCAACAAGTTGATTGCTCTCTACTTGATGTTATGTTGACTTTTGTTTTTGTGTGGAATAACTTTCTTTAGCTGGTGTTGCTTATTTATTTTTTCTTTTGAGATGTTTCTTTTTGCTCTTTATGTTGGGTTGTTCTTTGATTATATATCAGGTGGTGGTTGTCTTTGTGAATATTTCCTAGTTGTATAACTCAAAGGAACTATTGTTTGTATAGTGGTGGGCTCTTTATTTCTAGGTTGTTTAGTCCTTGTTCATTACAACTTAGAATGGGAGCTTTTGATTTTATATAATGTCAAGTAACTTCTTTTCCCTAATGATATTTAAAAAAAAAATTATCAATTTCATTGAAAGTAGAGGGAATAGAGTTCACCATTTGGATAGTTACAAGAGGATTTTAGCCATAAGAACAAAACCAACACAAAATCCCCATACAACCATCTCACCCCTAAATACAATATCAACATCCATCAACCATAAATTTTCACAATAAGCTAAATCCACCCTAGACAACACCAAATCCTTACCACCTGTACAACACAATTTTCGCAATTAGCCATCAATTTGATTTAATCCAAAATCCCCACAAAAATGAAACTCTAACCAAAGCTCCAAAAACCAAAAGCTTTGGGAGTATTTCCTTTTTGGCATCTTGTACAAACAAGAAATATTATTAACCATTCACTTAGAGTAAAATATCCAGAACAACAGATTCCCACCAAACACAACTAGACACACATCCATACATCCATAGGACAAATCAAAATATCACTCAGCCCAAGACGATTAATCACGGATATAGACATAGTCCTTACTGTGTCGGACTCTTGCCTTGGTCAGGTTATCCACCTCTTGGTTGCATTATCTATAAATGTGGTTGATTTTCCATCCTTTCACTTTCTATTGTAATATTTTAATGTGCAAAACCCATTTTCTCATCCTCTAGGGGGCCTTTATTAGATTGTTTGTCCACTTCACAACATTGTGTGAATCACTTTTGACAATCAAAACATGTGATTGACACCATTTTGAGGCTGCAAACATCAGGTAAGCTTCTTTATTGCTCTAGTTTTTGCCATATTTAAGTCTTCACTGTTGATTTCTTTAGAGAAGATGATTTTGACAATGCCATTCTCATTTCTCAAAACCCCCTAATTCCAGCCTCACTCGGGCAGCAACTTGAACTTCATTTATCCTTTAGGTGGTTTTGTCCACTGTTTTTCATTGTGAATTTGTGTGGCTTTGTTAGTGATAGCTCTTAGAGTGGGAAATCTGTAAGTATCCATGACCACAACAAAGTCTAAGGGCCATTTGGCCTTTGCCAACATGCCTACTCTTAATTTGCTTATCTTAAAAACCTGGCCGACTTTCCACATCACTCCCCTGAAAGTCGTCTCATTTCTAGCAATCCACATGGACCATACAATAGTATAGAAGGCCATATTCCAAAGTTTAATTTCTCCCTTTCTAACTAAGACAACATTCCACAATTTGAAGAAGCCGATCATTTCTTTATGAACCATCAGATTAACACTCCATTCCAAGCTCCACCTTTGAAATTCCTTATCTTTCAAATAAAATTTTAAAGAGTTCTTGTTAATTGTTTGCAAAAACAATATATTTATAAATCTAGTTAACAAGAGTCTATAGTCATTGGATACAAATAGGTAAAATACTTATTAGAAAATATTTTTATATTTATTGTGTCATTCGTACCAACATTATTTTAAAAATGACAATATATTAATTACAAATTTTTTTATAAATTAAGAGATGATTTTACTATTTGTTTTTTTTTTCTGACATTTTCTTTAGACATTGGTTTTAGTTCAATATATATTGTTGTTATATTGTTTTTTATTGTCTAGGTGTGTAGCTGTTGTGATCAGTTTTGGTTGTTGGTGGCTTGAGTTTGTTTAGAGGCTTTTTTGATCTTTTGGCTTTTCTTACTCTAAAGTGGATTGGTGGAGGTACATGTTGTGATGGGGATCTATAGTTTTTCTTTTCTACAGGTCTTTTTATTTTGTTATAGGCTATGACTGTTACAAGCAGGAAGGCATTAAATTGTTCTTCTTTGTTCTTTTTTACTAATAAATTATGTTCTATTTAAAAAAAAAAAAAACTTATTGTATTCTCACCATACGAATAAACTTGTGAATACAACCCTAGGGGTGTTTGGTAGATGGGAAGTGAAGGACATTCCTTGCAATTAAAATGCAGGGAATCACATTGCAGCATTTAGTTGATGTTTTGGGGATGGGAAAGTAATCCCTCAGCAATGTCATTGTAATGAAAGAAGGGAATGCCATTCCCTTCTCTCCTAGAGGGAAAGTTACTTTCCCTTAGCAAATGGAAAGTAAAAAAAAATTTGTTCCCTAACTTAACCTTCTGACCCTTTCTCTCCTTCCTTCCTTCTTCACCACTTTCTTCCTTCTTGCCTTCTGGCTTTTTCTCCTTCTTCTCATCTTGCTTTTTCCTTCTTCTTTTCACTGCCTGTAAGAAGGGTAGCTTGTCACTAACACATTTGGGTCAAATTTCATTACCAAATCTGAAATTTGGAGAGACAAGTTTTATGAAACCCTAATTTAAATTTTCAAGAATGTATAAGTGTTTTGAGAAAAATTTATGTTTTTGATATCGAAAATTAAGAAAGAAACATTTAAATGGTTTAGAATGGAGGAAATTTACTAAAAAATTTAGAGAATTTGAGAGGAAAATGTGTTTAGGTGCCACTGTTTGAGAAAAAGAAAGCGTCAGGAATGCTTAAAATAATACACTATCGATAGATGAGAACATCTATCATTAGATTATATTCAAACTTTTAGTAGCAGATATCTATCTATCGATAGATAGTATAATCTATTGATAGATTATGTGATTTATCGGTAGAATTTTCTATCTATTGATAGATTTTTTTTGGATAATGTTTCTTATTTTTAATTTTTATAAGTTTAAGGTAAAATTTAAAATTTAGTAATTTTATATATGTTAATATTTAAATAATTAATATAAAAATATTATATTATTTTTTCATATTATTATTTATTATTTTAGTTACTGAAAGTTGAAAAGTCAAATTTTATATTAAAAATTATAAATATATTCAATTTATAAATTTTTTTATACATAAAAGTAATTTTATCAATTTATATTATATATTTAGTAAAATGATTACAAACCAAATACTACAATATAATGCTCTAAGCAATCACATTTCTTATAATCATTACTTTTTCTTATTATATCAAACATTATAAAATTATATTCTCAATAATTATATATCTAACAATCACATTTCTAACAATTATATTTTCAACAACATATTAAAAGTAACTTATTAGTACCTATCAGTCTCATAAGTGACCGTTGTGAACCCAGACCCAATTTATAGGCAAAGGCACGTTTTAAAGATGCCATTTTGGAAAAAAAAAAAAGAAAGTCGTTTAAGCCATCACATCAATCGTCATAAACAAGAACGCTCGGCTTGATTTTCTAACACACAAAAATATGCTCTTCCAGAGGTTTCTAAAGCCAAAGTGTGATTCTCCTTAAAGTTACGTGCACTAAAAACTTGGCAGTACTGTATAGCTTTCACGTGACCTCATACAATCCATACAATTTTCCCTATATTCTTTCCTTTACTATTTTTCTGTTTTTTTTCATGAATCAAATATGTTTCCAATCGGTATATATTGCTGTTTTCTTGTTTTTCATTGTCTAGGTGTGAAGCTGTTTGGTTCATTTTGGTTGCTGGTGGCTTCAGTTTGTTTAGAGGCTTTTTGATCTTATGGCTTTTCGTACTCCAGGGTGGATTGGTGGAGGTCATGCTAACCTCCGGGTTGTTTTGGGAATGTTCATGTTGTGATGGGGGATCTAGAGTTTTTCTTTCTCACAGATCTTTTTGTTTTGCCATAGGCTGTGATAGTTATAAGTAGGAAGACATTAATTTGCTTCTTTTTGTTCTTTTTGACTAATAAAGTCTATTCTATTTTTTTAAAAAAACTTATTATATTCTCACCTTAGGAATAAACTTGTTGATACAGCCCCATTAGTACCGATCAGTTCCCAAAGTGAACGTTGTGAATCTAGACCCAACTTATAGGCAAAGGCACGTTTTAAACAGGAGCGAAGCCTTCTTAATTGATGGCCCCCTTAAAATTTTTATATATTTTTTTCATTACATATAAAATTTTTAAATTTTTTTATATATTTTCTTAATGGCTCTTTCAAAATAATTTTTTATTTAATAATTAACACAAATAAAAAATAATAAAATGATTTTACATATCTCATTCAACTTTAATTTTTTTTATTTTTTAATTTATATTATTATTATTTATTTTTATTTTATTTGCTCATATATTTTAAGTTTCTATAGAGTTTTTTTTTTCAAATTTTTACAAACCATCAACCATATTTTTTTTGTTATGTCATATGTGGTAACTTCTACTTATCATGTTCTTCTTTTTTCTATTACGTAAATTTTATTTTCTATAATTTTAATTTTTAAAAATTAATAAATTATTATATAGTTCTCAAATATAAATTGTAGTATTACATTGTTATTTAAAATTTTATTAATGTATTTTTTTTATTAATCTTGATTATATAAGAGAAAATTAACTTGAGTATATTTTTTTATATACTTTACGTTTTATATTTAGTTGAAATGAAATTATTTTGAATATATAGTGCTTGTTTGGCCTGATTTTTTTTCAGCTTATCTACCTCTTAAAAGCAAAAGTCAAGCCAAATATAAAATTTGAAAAACTCTAAAAAAATAATTTTTTTAAAAATAAAATTTTTAAAAAAAGAGCTTCAAAAAAAGCTCCTATGAGGAGCTTTTTCTTATTTTTTTTTAAATACAAGAAATTTTTATTTTTGTTTTGAAAATATTCTCATTTGTTAAAAATAATTACAATATTACCCTTTCAAAAAAAATACCCTTTACAATAATTTTAACTAAAATTATAACTTATAAAAAAAATTTATCAAACAACTTCAACTTAATTCTAAAAACTATTATTTTTCATAAAAATTTTATAATAACTTTTAAATTAAAAAAAATCAAGTCAAATAAGCTCAACAATTTTGATTACATAAGAAGAAATTATTAATTTTATATATTGAATTTAATTATTTATATTTTACATATTATAATTTTTTATTTAATTTTATATTTCAATTATCAATTTTTTTATTTTTGATTGAATTTAATATATTAATTTTTAAAATTTTTAATCTTTATTTTTTTGTGTTTGATCCGGCCCTAATTATAAAGATGCCATTTTGATAAAAAAGTGGTTTAAGCCATCGCATCAATCGTCGGAAACAAGAACGCTCGGCTTGTTTACGTATATGCTCTTCTAGAGGTTTCTGAAGCCAAAGTTTGACTCTCCTTAAGGTTACGTGCACTAAAAGCTTGGCCGTAATCAATAGCTTTTACGTGACCTCATATCATCCATACAATTTTCCTTATATTGTTTCCTTTACTATTTTTCTGTTATTTTTCATGAATCAAATATGTTTCCAATCAGTGTACGGCCATTCACCAATTCACCATCCAAGTCTATGGTCTGGTCCCTAACCGTCGCACGTAGTTCCAAAGTAGGAACTTTGTGGGTCTGTAGTTGAGCAGCGCCATCATAGATTTTAACATCAACAATCATCGTTGATATACTTGAAATAAATAAATAAATGTAACTTTGATGACTGGAATATTTTGTTAGAAAAAGAAAAATAATACTCCTAGTATATATAATAATTTCCCAAGTCTCAAAAAATTATAGGTATCATCACATGAGATCTTTGGACATAGGATCTTGCTCCAATCTTTGCCCAATAAGCATCATGTGCTGGTGCAAAGCTTTAAAAGGGCAAAATATTCTTGCAATTACAAATTTGTCAAAATCAAAGCGTGATGGCATCTACAATATCACACTTTTCGACATATCTTATGCCGTTCTTTTATTTATGATAAAAAGAATGACTTGGATTCCCCTCTAAAACTGATGCTACCATTAACACCTGGAAATCGCTATTAATAGCAACCATTTGTTGGTGAGACCCATTGAGTCTAAGAGATTAGCGGGGGGGTTGAACAACTTTGGCTGCGTGGCAAATATAATCTTGCTGTTGGAGATTATGTATGTATATTATATATGTTGAAAGTTCACCAAACGCATTTTCTTTATGAGTTATTCCTTCCTCTTTTTTATCTTGTAAAGGGGACAAACACATTAGACTGGCAAAAAATGAAGACAAAAAGATTAATTAATTAAATATTAGTAACCAACAGAGACGTGCATGGGCCACGCCGACACACTGATTACATTCCCCGCTAGCACATGTCAAAATTCAAAAACCAACACCGCTGCTGTTCTACCAACACGTCTACTATGTATACGCGCTTTCAAAGTTTCAAGTTTCAACTCTTTTACTGCTTCTTAATATTTACTAAACGACATTTCTTATGCCCAATCTGAGGAAGACGCAAAATGTATTACAAACAACTAACAAGTTACGTATAACAATCTAATGATAATTCTTCATGAAATTAAAAAAAATTTATCATAATGATTAAAGAACTATACATTTATCTATCGATAAAAGTAATTTTATTATAATAATAGATAAATGTTTTTTTATTTAATATGAATAATTATTATTCTTTACATTAGTGCTAGAGTTTTTAACTTTACAAATAAAGTTTGAATTTAATCACATATCTATTCAATTTCTAATAATTATATTAATTTATTGATATATTCAAGATCAAATTTGCAATTAGTCTTTATATTCTATCAAAGTGGTGAATTTAGTCTTTATATAACAATTTATAAAAATTGAATCTATACACTTTTTAAAATTGACAATATCAGTCTAATATGTTAAAAATTTTATATTAACTATATTGATATGACATTTAATTATATTAATATGATATTTTTTATTGATGTGATATTAAATTTAATGACAGGACAATAATAAAGTGACATTTCATGAATGCTACAATAATACTACTCATATAATATGACGCAATTAAGCATTGGCATGCAATTTATAATTATAGACATGAAATTATTCAATGTGAGTTAATAATTTTAAATGGGATTAGAAAAGAAACATATTAAAAATATGAATTGATTTTTGGAATTTAGGAAAAAATGTTAACAATTCGATTGACATCGTGAATTTTAAAAAGCGTAAGAATTTAATTTTTACAAATTATTGTATAAACACTAAATCTAGCACTTTAATAAAATACACTAATTTCATAATTTAACCTATATTTAAATATAATCTAAAGGGACGTATTACAACTTTAAAACTATTTGTAAAATTTAAAAACTCTACTAATAGCATATAAGATAATTTTTTTTTAAAATTAAGTATGAATTAAATATTATTATTTTAAGATGGACAATTGAACATTATCCTTGAGTGTCCCACAAAAAATTTAAAAAACTCATAAGATAATTTAAACATTATCCGAAAGATTGTTTTTTTTCAAATAAAACGTCACATACATTACATATCTCAAAGCCCTGTTAAAGGAAATGGGATAAGTAACAAGATTAAGGTTGTAATTGAACTTTTATTATAATGCAAAATTGAGCATTACGAATCCATGATGAGAATGAGCGTGCGGTTGACACATTCGTTAAAAGGCGCCTGGTTTACAACGTTGTACAATCAATAGAAAGAGAAAGAAAGGACATGATTAAACTGGACAAGGGCAGTGCAGTTGGGCGTTTGGCTCGATGGGGAACCTTCCAGCTCTGCTCCAGCGCACGCCAGTCTTGGAAAGAATCGCCTGGAATAATCTTTTACCTAAAAATCAAATTTCTATCTTCTTTTTTTAATTTCATTTGGTTTTTAGATTTTACCAAACCACCAGCCTCCAAATTCCAACCCATTCACTAATAAAAAGGCCCTTTTTTTGGGATTCTCTTTTAATTTTATCAGTAAAAACAGACGCAGAGATTTTGGGATTTTTTTCCCAAAGGATTATATTTTATATGTTTTCCCACAATTTAGTGGACCCCTTAATCCATCCTTTAGAAAACGATGGGGCATAATCACTTGTATTATAATCAATTAATTAGTGAATTACAATTTAAAATTGAATAACATTACCGTGAAGTCTATATTTATAAATGATTAAATTTTTACAAAATTAATCATTATGATTAGATAATTGAAAGTTGTAGTACAAAAATTAGAGAAGAAATTATTCCAAAGATATTAGATGCAAATTTAAGAGCGTGAGAGTGGGGGCACTTACCGGTTACCTCTAGGACACATGGCATGAACCCACACCAAAGTTTTCTTTGGTCCACCTTCCGGATAAAAGGACAAAGCAAATGCATAAACAGTAGGGCTTTTCATTCGTCACGCCTTATGTATGTTAGGAAATGAGAAATTTGTGGGAAACCATTTTCAAAGTCTGAAACCCAGAACAAAGTGCTGACAAAAGAAAACAAAACCAAATAGACAAAAAAAAAAAGGGTAACCTGTTTCATCTGCCCCTTTTATGGTAGCAGCATATATAATAGAAGGGCTTTAGCCTTTCTTTTCTTCTTTTTGTTATTTTTCTTATGCAAAGGAGAGCCTTCTTTTTCTCGTTTTGGCTTTGAAGAAGAAGGCTCTGTTTTGGAATTTCTTTTTTTATTTGTTTTCTTTGGGGGGAAGGTATTTGAGAAGATGATAAGATGGTGGATATCTGCCTTGCAATTAGCCGAGCTGTTTGTTAGCTCTATGGTACATTTGCTATACGGGTTTTACATATTTAGCACGGCGGTGGCTGGTGACCTTTCTCAGGCTTTGAATGAATGGTTTATTAAGCCTAATGCAAATATAGAGGTGAAAAGAGAAGACCCAAGTGGGACCAATGTTGATGCTCTGCCCCCTATTGTGTTGGTTCATGGCATTTTTGGATTTGGCAAAGGGGTATGTTTACATATATATGTTTTTTCATTTTTTACATTTATTGATATGGGCTTTCGGTTTTAAGCTGGACTTTTGACCTTGTTGTTGGCAGCGATTGGGAGGTTTATCATACTTTGCAGGGGCAGAGAAGAAAGATGAGAGGGTTCTTGTGCCTGATTTGGGATCTCTTACCAGCATATACGATAGGTAGGCTGCTTAATGCAATATGTGCTAGCCATTTAGTTTTGATTTTTGTATCTTTATGTGGGATTTTGACAGGGTTTTGGGTGGCTTCAGGGCGCGTGAATTGTTCTATTATTTGAAAGGAGGGCAAGTTGATTATGGTGAAGAACACAGCAAGGCTTGTGGGCACTCGCAGTTTGGGCGAATTTATGAGCAAGGCAAGCAGAAATTTCCCAGCTCTTTATTGACTATTATTATTGCTGTTTCTTTGTTTTAATTGGGCAAAATTGCCCATGTTGTAGGCCTAATTAAGTGTTTAATTTGTTTACTGTGATATTGGGATGCAGGACATTACCCGGAATGGGATGAAGATCACCCTATTCACTTTGTTGGCCATTCAGCTGGTGCTCAGGTTGTGCGAGTCTTGCAGCAAATGCTTGCTGATAAGGTTAGTCCATTTCCAATTCATATCAACAATGATCTCTTATAGCCTTTTTTTTAACTCCCAAGTCCAGATTATATGATTTATTTTTCCAGGCATTCAAGGGATATGAGAGTACTTCTGAGAACTGGGTATTGAGCATAACATCCTTATCCGGGGCTTTCAATGGGACTACAAGAACCTATTTAGACGGCATGCAGTGAGTTCCTTTAAACTCATTTCCATTATGCTTTACCATAGATATTCATGGCATCTTCCTTGGACTTTTCTTCAACTCAGCCATGTTAAGAGTTTCTGATTCTTGGTTGCTGTGATTTCCGTTGATTTCAGGCCAGAGGATGGGAGAATGATGAAACCTATATGTCTACTGCAGCTGTGCCGCTTAGGAGTCATAATTTATGATTGGTTGGATATCCCCTGGCTAAAGGCCTACTACAATTTTGGGTTCGATCACTTTAGCACGTCATGGAAAAAAATGGGTCTTTGGGGTCTTGTTGACTGCCTCTTGGGGAATGCGGGGCCGTTTGCTACGGGAGACTGGATCCTTCCTGATCTTACAATTCAAGGGTCAATAAGACAGAACTGCCATCTACAAACATTTCCTAACACGTTCTACTTCAGCTATGCTACCAAGCGTACAAGGAAGATCCTGGGTGTCACAGTTCCTTCCGGCATTCTTGGTATACACCCTTTGCTTTTTATACGAGTACTACAGATGAGCCAGTGGCGTCATCCTCCAGATGTTTCTCCCCCTTATAAAGGCTACAGGTGCGTCTAAACAGCATCTTTTGGTACATCAGCTTCTTCATATAAAAATTCTGTGGTTGCTTTTATTTGATTGCTCAAGGCTTTAAGTTTGACAGCATGTTAATGTCTTTGAAGAGGATCCTGAATAAATTTTTATTTTATTAGACATAGGAACTTGGACCACATGTCCACTTGCCCTAAAAATATTGTCATTGTATCACCAAGAGTGCCTTGCAAAATCTCTAAATTTTCCAAATATCGCTTTCCTCCACAGATTGCATATATATTCAAAATTTTAGAAATTAGAATTGTTATATTGATTTGAAACTATTGTTTTCGGATAAAGTTTGAACAATTGTTTTGAGTATGAAAGTTTTGGGAACTTTTAGCTTGAATCTACTGACATCCTACTCATGTCTCATAAATAAAATGTGCAGGGATGAAGATTGGCAGGACAATGATGGAGCTCTCAACATGATATCCATGACTCACCCTCGTCTTCCGATTGAGCATCCAAGCCATTTTGTTGTGAATGATTCGGAGTGCCTACCCTTGCAGCCAGGCATATGGTTAGTATTGCTCATTTCCAATAAATTAACTTGCTCGAGGTACCAATAAAATGGTGATGATGAATTTGATTATAAATTTTAATTGTAAAACTGTTCTCTTTAACAATTTGCTTTGATTGGATTAGTTGTTCCTACCTGATTAGAGATGGTCCATCCTCGTGCATTAATATAATTGCTATCATGGAATTATAGTACAGGTACTTGCATTGGTACAATGTTGTTTAAATCAGAAAGTTGATAGTTCTACACTGATAGTTATAAACATAAAGATTTTTGAACTAGATGCCTTTGGGGGATGACTGAATTTATTGTTCAAACTTGCCCAAAACCACTTGCGTATCAGGCAGATGGTTTCAATTCCAGTAATTTCTGTTGATAAATTGTATGCTCTTTTGACAGTGCCTTTTCGTTACTCTTGTCTTGAATTCAGAATGTTTCATTCTTTGTTGCTAGTGTTAAACAAAACAAATGATAACAAACATGCAAGGCCTGAGTAAGGTAGGATCACCAATTATGTCTTACAGAATCATTTTGAAGAAAACCATCTAGTTAATGTGGAAAATTTAGAAGCAGCATCCAGAAAATAGCCAAATTTTAATAATAAACCTATTGACAGATAATGGCTTTTATTGGCATTAAAAATGTTAGCTCCCTTTTGCTATTGTTAAAATGCGTCTCTAAATTGACTTACAATTGCATTGATCATTGCAGGTATTACAAGATTGTAGAGGCAGATCACATATTGTTCATTGTGAATAGGGAAAGAGCAGGCTTTCAATATGATCTGATATATGACAGCATTTTTGAACGTTGCAGAAAACATGTAGTTAGAAAGACTCTACTAACTTTACCAAATCAAGCTCCCGAATAGTCTAGCACCCGTTATTCTCACACATACACTACACTACAAGTCTACTTCTGGAAGAGGAAATCATAACAGCTCTCATTATGTTCCACCCCACAAATTCTCTTCTCATCTGTTTCTTTATTTTTCCCGACTTTTCCACCCTTTTTATCCCTGCTGTAATTGTAAAATTTCCATTTCATTTCTCTTTATGATTCCACATACCAATTCACTAGGTTGTAGCTATGTGCGGGGATATCAGAAGCTTAGGCTGTACACCAATGTTTTATCTTCACTAAATTTGGATGCATCTTGGAAGAGATATTCTCAAAGCATATAGAATCGTTCAAGTTGGGAAGGCCACATCTTTATGGTTCCTATGTTTTTACCTTTTCTTTTGGGCCAATTTTTCGGACTGAAATCGATTTTCTCGGACTGGCATAATGTGTTTGGGAAGTGGATATTGATGACCGGTTCCCTCCCACAAAATTCAGGAGGAATTTTGTTTCGGTTAAACAAAATTCTATTTATCCAAGCATGCCAGTAGTTCCAAGAGAATAAAGTACAAAATCACAGCAAATGGATCGAAACTTCAGTTTAATCTCATGCGGTAAGTTTATAAATCACAGGTTTATATTTTCAATTCAAAAGATATATGTGATAAGTGGTGGAAGATTAATGTTTTATATATTTAAGATTTATTTTATCTTTTACGGATGTGAGATCTGTGATATTTTATCTTACTTAATTGTACAATGTTTTCGTTGTACTAACTCTTCACTCATAGACGAGAGAAACTCTTATACTATTGGTTTTATTTCGACTTTTATATCTCTCATGAGGCTTTACATCAATGAAGATCCAAGTTTGCTTTGATATTATTTGCTATAATTGTGAAACTCAAAAATTTTCCGAAAAGAAAACAAGAGAAAACTTGAACAAAGATAAATAAATTGTAAATTGTTTTTCACACTCATTTTCATTTCAGTCTGAGTATTTATACTTCAATGACACACAACTAACTAGGCCCCATGAATCGCGGTTGTTAAAGAATCTAACAACTGAATTGAATAACATAAAACACCAAATCCAAGTCTGTAGAAGTAAACAGACATTTGAAGGACTTAAACGACAATGTAACAAATGACAAAGTAACAAACGTTTCATTATGGCACATTTACAGCTAAACAAACTGACTTTCAAGCACTAATGCATCCCAGGTTTGCTTTGATGCATCGTAAATCTATAAATTAGAGGTTCACATTTTTAATTCAAAAGACATATCTGATAGGTGGTGGAAGACTCGTGTTTTATATATTTAAGATTGATTTCATCTCTTATTGATGTGGGATCCGTGATATAGAAACCTATTATATTGAGCTACAAAATATATGTAAAAATAGCTTTGCTGTAGAAACATAAAAAATGTTCTGAAACACTAACGAGCCTCCTGAAGAGATTAGATATTGGAGATGAAATACAAGTTGATCATAGGTTTCTTTGAGGTACAAATATCATCCCATTGTGCTTAAAGTTGCTGTACAGTGTTCCTGTATTTTGTACTTGTAATTATTTTACCATGCAATCACTCTCACCCATCAAAATTAGATCGTTCAGTTTCCAATTTCCTACACTCTGTTCTCAACTTTTATCGATTCCTTGGGAGACCAGTTCCGCAAAAGAGAGCGATGGAGCAGTAATATAAGTATTTGAGTAAATGAACGTGGTTGCACGAGAGGGTTATAATCCCTTGAAGAAGCAAGACAATTGTTGTTGCATATATCCAATAACATCGTTTCTTACTACCATAACATCCCTTCGAAGCGACATCGCATGTTCGGTTGATAATTGCAGAATCTAAGTAGTATTATGGTACATGGAAGTGGGCAGACATTGGAAATACGAAGATGCAACTCCCACCTCTGATTTATGCAAAGTACATTTGCAAGTGGGACTAGCTGACAATTTTAAGAATGTATATCTAGATATCCTGCTTCCCTGGTAAAGGAGTGCAACAAGTACCCTTACTTAACATATTCGCTATGGGTCCATGCATTTTACCCACTTTGAATTTAAAGCGTTTACAACTAGTTATTCTTGCTCTCCATTTTCATACAAATATTATAGCATTGTCAAGGATTTTTTCTTATCCTCCATAGCAATTTCAATAAGGTTTTCATCCTGTTGAAGCGTGCTTAATATATATATATCTCAAGCACCACAAGCCAAGCAACAACCTAGAATTATCCGATGCAGGGAACTCTCTTATTCCATAAACTTCAACTTCACTTTCAAAATTGAATTATAAATAGAAAACCTACTATCTATGCATATATAAAAATTATAAAGGAAAGGGGAAGGCTTCGGGGCGATGGCCTGTACCTTCCTCTTCACTACGGCTCACATATGGAGTAAATAGTGTAGTTCTATAAATGAGTAAATAATAATAAAAATAACCAGTTATAAGTTTGAACATGATGCCAATAGTGTTGGTTATCTTTTTTCTTTTCATAGTAAAAAAGTTCACTGACATTGTCATAAACTTGTTTTTATTTTTTCAAAGTAAAGGATATTTGTTACGATTTAATGGAATGTGTTCATTTTATGTATTCAAAATTATTTGATTCATGATTAATTACTTTATCGAATATGATAAGTGTTTCTTAAAGCATGATTCATAAGCATCTGAACATTTGTACAACGTTCATTTACATTTGATGAATTTACACGTATTAAAAAAGAAACAAAAAATTAAACAATTTGTCATACTTAAATAGACCCATGATGTAAAAGATTTTTGTGAACTTATTAAATTTCATCAAGTGTAAATGAAAAAACTCCTGTTATACCTATGATAGTTGCGAAAGTAGATCGATGCCGATGTTATAAGTACTTATTTGTCTGTAAAGTATTCATTAGTATTTGTCGAATTTAAATATATGAAAAATTAATAACAAAATTAAATATTTAATTTGTCATATTTAAATAGACGCGTAATATTTAAACTTCCCGCGAAATTTTTAAATTTCATCACTTGTGAATGAAAAATTGTCTACCTCGGATGCATATATGATAGATGCATTAAAACTAGATGGTGAAATGATTTTAAAGCTGATTTATTAACTCCTAACATTTGCTAGAATACAGGACACCTGAGCAACAATGGGATACCAAAGTAAACAGATTGAAAATCCAGTAGTCTAGCCGTTTAGGAACAGGCAATAAGCAATAGCATGATTCCACACGGTCACTTGGTTTTATTAACGGAGCCACCATCTACCGCGGTCACGAGAACTGAGAGAGCAAAAGTCGAAAGCAACAACTTCCCTGCCGAGTTCAGAATCCAATCGGGCTGGGGCTACAGAACCTCGGCAAAGGGGACACGTAGCGTTCCAGTATCCGACCCATGTCTCTAAGCAAAGCCTGTGAAAAACATGACTGCATCTCAACTGACCAATCTCCTCGCCTTCTTGAACCTTGAATAGGCAGACGGGGCATTCACCAGCATCGGTCGGCGCTGCTCGCTTCCACTCGTAGTCGCGTGCACTGGGCCTCCCTGCACCAATTTCTGGCATGTTTGGAGCGAAATTGTACCTTGGGAATAGGCAATAGCGAAGCATGAAATCAAGTGCCCATTCCAAACGCGTTGCGATGAGAATTACATGGCTGCATATGGTTGATTCACGAATGAAAGAGGGCAGACAGCGACGGAGATGGTAAACGAAATAGACTGGGAAGGAAAAGAGCAAGAGAATTGCGAAAGCTAGCGCGATCACCATGGTGTGAAGCTGAATATATTATGCAAGCAAATGAACGAGATGGGTGGTATTTATATAGGCCTAGGCAATTTTACATCAACGACTATTGTTTCACTTTTTTCTTCTTGTTATATGATTTCAGGGTAGAAAAAGAAGAGTAAGAGGTAAAAAAATTCAAGATAATATTAAAAAGAAATTTTACAGAAAATTGAATAGGTTTTGGAAAATAATCTATACCTTTGATACCATTTTAAGTATTCCATAAAAAGAAAATAATGATGAAGTAATTTATTGCAATGTAAAAGCAGCAAATCAAGCACAAAAAAAACCAAAACAATTTAAAGAAATCTGACGTGGACGTAACTGCTAACCAAATATTGCCTTAACCTTTAAAGAAAACTTAAGGCCAATGCCATAAATTACAAATAAAAGGCTTGTCTTCTTGACACTCACTTAAAAGGCAAATACATTTATTATTTGCCAACATTCACTTTAAGATTTAGTGTTAAATTAATCTTATCTTTTTTTGTTCAATTAAAATCCAACTTCAATTTGAATAAAAAGGGATAATGAATAATAGAATCTAACTTGTATCGATATGCACTATTATTTTATTAAGGATAATATATATGTACATATATTTCTCAATTAATATAATAATTTTATGGATAAAATTTAAACTTTACAAGATTACACATCTCATTATGGTATCAAAAGCGTCACCTCAATATAAGCACCAATCATATCAAAGGAAATGTGCAAGCTTAACTTCAACGGACAATACAAACAAAATCCAAATCTTCTGTTCCCATTTCCTGTCCCACTCTCTACCTCAATTCTCACAAATTGTCACGTGTCCTTTTTAATCATTATTAATTAATACGTGTTTGGTTTCTTTTTTCTCTCTTTCTTTCTCATAATTTTTCCCGACAGTCTACACCAAAATAACTCTAAAATTAGGGTTTCTCTGCATTAGAACCAGGGGAAGATGCAGTCCTCACTAAGCTATCTACACAGGGGGAGGGTCATATTGTTATGGGGTCACAGCCCCTCCAAAATTTTTGAAAATTTTTAATTATTATATATATATATATTTTAATAATCTTGGAGAGTAGTATTGTTATGGAGGTTGTGGCTCTCTAAAAATTTTGAAATTATTTATTTATTATATATATATTTTAATTCTCCTCAAAATAAATTTTTTATTTAATAATTAATATAAATAATAAATATTAAAATAACCTTACAAACCTTAATCAACTTTACCCTAATTAAGTTTATTCACACCTCTTTCTCCCTCTCTTTTTTTTTTCTCTTTTATTTTTTTTTTACTCTCTTCTATGTAACTCACCACTGAAACATACTTTATTCTTTAAAATAAATTTATAAGCTTGTAGGCTTGAACAAGAACTATTGACCACTATTTGGCGGGTCTAGATATGATAGTTTACAATTGAATATAGGACACTTTTAAATAAGTGGATTTGGAGCTTTGGAGGGGAATAAAATAATTTTTAGAGATTTTTGATTGTCAAGAAGATTGGTGATGACCTAATGAAACTTTTATCAGAGGCTAGTGGAAGTAGAAAGCTTGAAACAAGTGGACAAACAAGTTTGCTTTGCCTGACAAATAAATTTTTTCAACATCTATCATCAAGTTTAGGAATGGTAGTTGGTAATGGCAAAAAATACTATTTTGGATAGCGGAATAGATTAATGGGATGGTGCGAAAAAATAAGTTCCCTAGATATACACTTTGGCAACTAACAAAGTCAGAATGATTAAGGAGTTTGGGGAATAGGTTAACAACACTTGGCATTGGAAGATAGAGCTATGTAGAAACACTTTTGGATGTGGGGAAAATTAATGGAACAACTTGTTCATGGTCCTTAAGGATCATGCCATTGGAACTAACTTCCAAGATCAGATAGTTTGGAAAAAGTCGACCAGTGGCAAATATTCAATGAGCTCTTTCTTATAAGAGTGTTCTCAGCTCAAATAGTGTCAAAGCACAATATTGGAAGCGGGTGTGGGCAAGTTCCACACCTTATAAAGTCAAAATCTTTTGCTAGTAATTTTAAAAGGGAAAAATAACAATCAAAGAGGAATAAGTGAAGAAAAGATTGTTAAATGGGATTACTATTGCATGTCTACTATGTGACAAAGAGTTGAAAATGTTAGGAATTTGAGAATATAATGTCTTGGAAAGCAAGTATATTCTCATGTTTAAATTTTATTTAATTTATTTGTATTGAAAGTACATTTTGATAATAAAACGAAGAATTTGTTTTAAGTAAGCATTCATTATTTAATTATAAAAGTACCATGATTCTATTAAGACATTAAAATACATTTGTGTGAAGTGTCATACATAGAAGATATGTATTTTAATTGAGTCCAAAAATAGTTCAAAGTTAAATAATAAAGCTGGTTATTTTATTATGTTAAGATTATAGTGTTCAGATTACTTCCAACGAAAATCACTTCAAGGGAATGATGAGTCTTAAATTATCAGAGTAGTTGATTTTGAGTGCTAACACTATAAAGTGAATTAGATGTGAGACCTAAGTTTAAGTTAGGCTGTTTCCTTAAATCTTAATTTCATACTTATGCATTCGCTTATGGTAGAACCGGTAATTTTGATGGATGGTGGACTCATGTTTTATCTCCTTATAATCTTTAATATACCATGGGCATGATCATTTTAATGCGTTGATAGTATTAGTATCACTTCTAGTGATTTCAAGAAGATTGATGATTTAATCTAGATCTAGTAGATTGATGAATTAGCTACTTATCATATCTTAATACTCAAAATATTAAATCTTGAGTATTGGCTCATCAATTGGATGAAATTTGATACTATGAGACAAAATTGACATAAAGGGTAATGGCAAATTCACCTTTTGTCAATGGATGGTTATGAGGATTTACAACATAAGGTTTGTAATTGGACAAACCAATATTAAATTTTACATATTGGATACTTCTCGTAATTGTAGATAATTCAAGAGTGCAACTGCGAATCTATGGTGGATTGATTTCATGGTTAATAAATTAGAATTATTTTTAATGAGATTAAGAGATAATTCGATGTATACTGGAGCTTGAAATATCTATGTTCAATGCGATTCCCCACTTAGTTTCATAGAATTTAACTTGTTTAAGATGAAATACGTGATTAATTATTTATGCAAATTAATGTTCAAATTTGGTAACTAAATGTTGTTTTAATTAAGATAAGAGTTGTCTTAATTTAGACAAGGTGCATGTAATGTCTTAATTATACACATGAGTATTTGTGGGTTGATTGAGACATGAGTTGTCTTAATCATATTATTTTTAGTAAATCAAAATTGTCTTAATATAGAAATATATTTTAAGACAAGAGTTGGCTTCAATAGAAAATATTTATTAAGATAATTATTGACTTGTAAATAAAAATAATAGTGGATGATATTTAATTATAAATATAAGAATTAAAATTATTAATTCTTTATTTATAATTAATTATAATTATGAGTAATTATAATGTGATTAGGATTTCCTTATTTTATTATTAATTCTTTTTAATTAAAGATGGATAATAATAAAATAGAATAATCCTAATTTGACATGAACTAGAAATTATAATTAATAAATTATTTATGAATTTAATTATGGATGACAAATATTAATTAATTAAATTAATAAAAATGAGTTTTAAGAGAGAAATAACTCTCTCACAGTATTGGTAGAAAATCACATATCTAAATATGTGATTTTAGCCAAAACCTTAGCCATCCCTATTTTGAGATAGCCAAACTCCGCCATCTCTCACTAGGTTTTCTTCTTACTCCAACAATTTTCTACAAGCCTCACGCAAATAAAAATTGCCAAAGAAGAAATTGTGAAAAAACTATCTAGTTACCATATGAAAAAGTATTCCCCACATAACCACTCTAGGTTTGACTTTGAAATATTCTTGAAAAATAAGTGATAATTCAAATTGGTTGAGAATTCCAACAATTGGTGTGGTGGTAAATTTAGTACAATTCACTAGGAGAGAAGAATCAAATATATTCTTAGCACGGAGTAAGTAATATTTCTTGCTTTTGATTCTTTTATATTGATGTGATTATTATTTAATTTACATGATGTATGTTTGTGATTTTCCGTTGTGTAAATTGAATAAATTGCTTCCATAGTTAAATTTTTTTTGAAATCCATAGGTTACATAATCACGAGCATACACTACAATCTAAATCCAACAGAAAATAGTATAACTCTTCTTTACGTGTGATGAAGTGTAAAAGATTTGGTATTAGTGGTGCAATCAATGGGGTTCAAATTGGTTTGGGCAATGTGAGGCCTTTGCATACTTCCTTGCACGGAATGAGGTGAGCTTGCCAAGTAACAAAGGACAGATATGGTGAATGGCTTTTTTTTTTTTTTTTCATTACTTGGTCTATTTGGTTTTTTAGAAATGAGGTGGTATTTAGATTTTAAAAAATCATGAGATTTTATGCAAGTTGTTGATACTATTAAATTAAGAATTATGTGGTGGGCCAAGATAAAGTAGCCGAAAGAGAGAAGCTTGATTAAAGATTGGTTTATGAGGCGAAAGAGCAGCCACCCCCTAATAGAATTCTCAAATTCAATGTGCAGAATTCTCAAATTCAATATGGATGGGGTGGCAAGGGGTTGCCTAAGAAAGGCTAGTATTAGGGGAATAGAGTTGATTTAGGAGACATCAAAATCCTTTTCTCGAAGTCAATTGGTGTGGGTGATTCAAACTTCATTGATTGGCTATCGAAGAAACATTTTTAGTTTTCTTTTTAGGTTCCAAATAGGCCAAAACTCATGCTCTTTTTTGTGGAAAGTGATTCGGCAAATGTAATGAAGTGGGTGAAGTTCTTGCATATCTCCTAGAAGCTACGAAGAATCATTATTCAAATTGAAAATCTCAAATAGTAGTTGAGGACATGGGCGGAACCTTGTATATTGATGGAGGTATATATTTTTTATGTTTTTTTAAAAGTATATATTTTTTATTTTAATGGTCCTCTAAAAATTGTTTAACTTTTTTTTTTTTTTAATCTTTGACCCTTGAATAAAAATTGCCTAACTCTGTCCTTGGTTAGGGAGATGGAGTATAGTTCACAGTCCTAGATCGACCAATGATATGGTAGACAATTTGGCCAATAATGGGGTCCGAAGAGTCCATGAACATTCCCTTGTGTTCGGTGAAGAATCACACACTCATCTTCAGGAGTTGGAAGGTGGTGAACATGCGAGGCCTTGAGGAGGCAAATCTTGGGAATGAGTCGAGATGTTACAGATCTAGGATAAAAGGCATGTTGAAGAATTGGGGTGCGAAACAAGTATTATAGGTCTGGTGTAAATATTTTCTGTTTGTGAGATTGGCAGATTGTTGCAAGGTATGACTGGGTCTTTTTTTATTGTTCCTGTGAGGGATATGTGAGATGATGACATTAAGGTGTACATTTTGTGTTTTTTTGTTGATGGGTCTAAGTGGCTGATCATGCTATAGTAAGTAGACCCTTTTGATGCTACAATATCGCTTGAAAATCAGTATAACTCAATTTTTCAAAGAGAAAATCCTTGTTAAGTCATATATGATAAAAACCATTAGAATAATTTTTGTTGTTTGTATAAAAATGAATTATTGAACCAAACCTTATCCTTACAATTCAGGGAAAAAGCTCAAGACTATTAAGGCATATATTAAGGCAATATATGGATAAGTAATCTTTCGTCCAAGCTCCATCAAAATGATTGACGCATAAAGAAATCAAAAGCATAAGAAGTTACAACGTGTTATGCATGTAAAATATTTTTGTTATGAGAAACCAAAAGGAAATGGCATGTACTGGTTAAGGGTTTGTGTATCTCATTTTGGTACTAGTATATTTTACGGTCCAGTAACATGAGAGACTTTTTTAGTGTCGTATGTTTATGGGAAATAAAAGACGGTCACTACCGGACAAGGCAACTTTTTTCGAAAATATTCCTCACAGCTTTTTAAACTAATTAAAAATTAGCATGAAAATATGTCGTTTTCCATAGGGACATTGCGTTCATATTTTTGCTGTCAAATCCCAGTCAAACTAAGATTTTTTTGACAATTTTGGAGTAAAAGAGTCCGGCTTGATTTTAAAACTTTTTTCTGTATCTGATCACTTCGCGTTTTCATTGCTTGATATATGGAGTGGCATTACATTGACAAACCTTGGCAGTCATTACACGTGCGCACCATAAGTGTGCAGAGTAAATATTGACAAATTAAGCATCGTACAAGTAAATTAAAATTGAGAGGATATACAATCTCAGACATTAATGTCTAAATTCATATATATATATATATAGGTTAAAATTTTTAATTTCTTTGTGACGGGGGAGAGATATCGAGAGATTAATTTATCAAAAATATTTTTAAGGACATTTTGATCTATTTATGTCAATTTTGAATAAAAACATATAATTTTATATGAATGAATATTTCTGAAATCATCTTATAAGAAAGATTATTTTTTACAATTTTTTCATATATATATATATATATATATACACACACACACACACAATGCTTAAATTAAATCCATGTTCTAATGGGTTTTTCCTCATAAAAGGGAAAGCAAAAATAACAAAATGCATAATTTAAATTAAGTTAAGCAACAAATATATTTTATGATCAGCAAAGAGATCCGAGAGCAAATGTTGAAGAGTACTTAAGAGGATATTAGAAAATACGCAGCCCAACTTGGAAATCATGGGATTAAAGTTAAATTTGCCATAATATCATGAACCAATGTTGAATTTTATCATTATACATAAATTTCATTGATTTTTGCTACTATGCTGATACATTTAGACAAACTGTAACGAATCAATAAAAATTTGCTACTTGCAATAACGGAATATTTTGTAAAATATTCTAATTTCATATATTTTTTTCAAAAATCAATGAAATTGAAAGAATAGCAATATAATCTAATAAAATTGAAAAAAATAAATATTGAACAATAGTTAGATTAGTGGAAATTTGACTTTAATCCGGAAATCATCAAAGAAGGTGGCCAATCAATCAGCACAAGAATTTGTTTATATATTTATGAAAGTGCTTTTTATAATTCCTTGAGTAGCAATCTTAATTACAAAGTTGACTAATGCTCAAGTTAGACAAACATAATACACTTCATTCAATTATTTAATTGATTAGATGTATTTCATATACTAATGCAACTTAGGCCGTGAACAGAAACGAAGATTTGCATAAAATTCTCAAAAAATGCGAGTACCAAAGGACAAATTTTCAATCATTTAAAAATGAGCATCTGACTTTTCCCTATAGAGCACTAAAGTACTGAAATGTAAGGATAAAATAAGGATACTTATCAAAATTTTAATCACAATTTCACACGGGTTTATTAATATGAAAAATGGACAATTCATCTCAAAAATTTATTTTTCATTGGACATATAAGTCCAACCGTTTAGGTTCCGTTGATATTTTTGTTAATTTGCTGATGTGATAATATTTTTTAAACAATTTTACCCTTCATTAATTTAAAAAATTACATACTATATAAATTATAATTTTTATTTTTAAATTTTTTTTCCCTTTAAAAAAATTTTCTCCTTTATTGGGTTGCCAAGATTAAATGCCAAGTGGGTAGCATTCCTATTACTTACCTTGGGCTTCCATTGGGAGCGAGACCTTACTCTATAGATTTGTGGCAGTTTGTGATTCAAAAATTTGAAAAGCAAGCTTGTTTTGTGGAAAGCAAAGAGTCTTTCCATGGGAGGTCATGTCACTCTCCTTAAATTGGTTCTTAATAGCCTTCCCATTTTTTACATGTTGCTATTTCAAATGTCGGTCAAAGTCCAAAATCATATCAATAAAATTCAGAGGAGATTTTTATTGGGGGGCCCCAAACTTGTAAGAAAGCTTCATCATGTCGATTAGGCTTCCATTTGTAATTATTATCACTTTGGAGGGCTTGGACTTGTTGATATCGGAATTAAAAATAGGCATTATTGAACAAATGGCTATGGAGGTTCGGTAATGAACCAGACAACTTTTGGAGATAGATTTTGCTTGATAAAATTGGTGAAGATCGCAAAAAGCTCATCCTTTGTTTGGGCATGGATCTAAGGTTTCTATTGTTTGGAGAAATATAACTAAGCCCCCATTGGGAGATGACGATATAACCACTATTGTTTTTGATGGAATTGGCATTGCAATAGGAAATGGAGAACGTGCCAATTTTTGGAGCGAAGGATGGATTGATGGACATTTCCTTAAGGTCTCCTTCCCATGGATTTTTGCTCTTGCCACTAAAAAAGATGGTTGTGTTGCTGACTATGGTATATGGACTGGGGATGACTGATAGTGGTAGATTGACTTGCAAAGGGAGATTTTTAATTGGGAAAAAAAGTAGTGCGAGTAGTTCATGAGCTTGCTAGGCAACCAAGTTTTAGCCAAGGATTACTAAAATGTTCTAATTTGGAAGAAAACCCCCAGTGGTGTTTATACTTCTAGGTCATTTTGCAGGATTGTCACAACTAACGAAAATATGCTGTTGGTGCAAATAGGGTTTAAATGGAATTCAAGGAATTGGCAAAATTGACTTCAAGGCGAGTCTTTTAATAAAAGCTATCTTTAAGACTTATTTCGCCCTCACCACTCGGTATGCAAAGGGGAATAATGCGATTAGCCTTAAGGATACAATGAAGCCAAAGTTTAACTTTTTCTTGCACTTTACGAGAGTAGATCGCTAGATACACCCGAGAGTTTGCAAAGTTGTTCAGCCTTAAAGCTTACTTTTTGTAGTAAGTAGATTATAAGAAATTTGGACGCTTTTGTAGTTTATGAGAATTTAAGTGTTTATGTTAATAGAACACAATACTTTTCTTGCACTTGATTTTTTACTCTTGTTTTGTTTTTGATTTGAGGTGTCAAAATGGTTGGCAACAAACCCTTTATTTAGGCTTACAAGTGTCTCTTCTTAAAGGACACAACCCTTTCATTAAGGCACCATTTTGTCTAAAAGACATCTTTACATTATGCAAGATACAATCTTTGGATAAAGTTGTTGTTTCAATAATTATCTTATGAAATGACAACTATTCATTTTATAAAACATAATCTTGAATTTATAATTTGAAACAATAACTTTTTATATTTAAACTTTTGAGCTATGGCGTTTTTCCAATTTGTCTCATAACCTTTGGATGTCATTTTACCAAGAGACATAACCATTCACATGAAAACCTATCTACAATCCAACAGTTACATTATGTCACTTTATGTGACATAACCTTTGAGCTAAGATAACTTTTCATTATGTGACATAATCTTTAATTTTGAAAATACACCAACAATCCCCCACAATTTTCAAAATTTTCAAATACCAACAACTTTGGGAACCTTGTGCATAAATGAAGGTATCCCACAGATTTAAACCTTCACTTAACGAGTGTGGTTGGTTCTAGTTTGAATTGAGTGGTTAACTAAGCATTGAACCATCGATTCTTCATTTGACTAGTCGGGCCATTAAACACACACAAGTTTCCTTACTCACTTTGTATCTAGTTTTGCCAGCATGTTTTTTGGCCTTGTGTTTTGCATCCATTCATAAGTGCTGTTAGAGTTAAGCCTTTAGCTCTTAGAAATGGCCACACTTTCATTCACATAGGTAGATACCATTGGAAGTACTCCGTAATTATAGTACTTCAACATATACATGTTATGGGTCTATTAACAACTTTTGTTCAACCTTACCTTACACATTACGGGAACCAAGCATTTTACACCATGAGATGGAAAATATAAATTAGTGCTTGCAATTATCCATGTGGTAGAATGGTTAATACCCAAGACTTGTAGGTCAACCACAAGCGTCAAGGTGAGCTCCCACCATTGGAGATTTAGTTGAAAGACTTGAGACCCATCTTTCTTGAGGTCTTTATTACTAAGTCCTTTTTTAGATCTTTAGTAAACGAATATGCTAAACTTTCACAAAACCTCATATAACTTATAGTGACTATACCATCACTAATTCTTTGTCGTACAATGCTTTATTGAAGTCCAATATATTGACTCTTTCCATTGTATGCTTGATTATATGCCTTTGATACAATTGCTTCATTGTCACAATGTATTAAGATTGGTGCCATTGGTTTAGGTCACAATGGAGTCCGCTTGACAAAATTGTTTCTTAGAACCAAGAAATAGCACCCCCACAAATTGTAAAATCCAACCAGTCATAGAAGTATGATCCGTTTTATTTAAGTTCCAACTAGCATCTGTATACCCTTCTAAAATTGAAAAGAAAATCTTACTAACAAATGTCATAATTCTTTGTACTCTTTAAGTATCTTAGAACTCTATGAACAGCGTACCAATGTTCTTTACTTAGATTACTTGTAAATCAACTTAGCATCCCAACCACAAAAGCAATATCCAGCATTGTACACATTATAGCATACATTAGGCATTCAATCACCCTTAAATATTCATTTTGTGCTATTTGGCTTGTCTTATTGTGTACTAGCTTTAGATTAGAATCATAAGCTGTAGTTATTGGCATACAATTTGACTTACCATACTTCATTACAATCTTTTTAATGTAATAAGATGGAGACAATATTAGGCTATTATTGTCTCTCATTATTCTTAAGAATAACATCTACCACACCCATATCTTTCATTTTAAAATTCTTGACAAGAACCTTTTTACGTCTTCCTTTAGTTCCAAAATTGGTACAAAAGATTAACATGTCATCCACATATACATAAATAATGACACTTGGAACTTACTATAGACACATTTATCGGATTGATTGATCTTGTAGTTATTAGCTAGCACAATCTCATCAAACTTTGGTACCATTGTTTAAGTGCTTGTTTTAATCGATATAAGGACTTTACAAGTTTATACACATTCCCTTTTTTTCTCAATAGACATCATTGTATCTTAATGTACAGTCGGAATGTCAAATTAACACATCAAGATATATGTTCACACAAGCACCATTGTACTTTTAGTGCATAATAAGAATGCCATATCAAAGATATTGAATATCTATATTGCACTATTATGCTTTTGATAATAAAATGGGAATGCACCATATATCAAAATGTTAAATTTACATATTGGCACCATCATACCTTCATGTATAATAGGAATGCCACATGCTCACTTATCATATGAGCCTTGATGGTTTTACATATTGGCATCATAATACCTTAACGTATAATAGAAATGCCACATGTCCATTTATCACATAGACCTTGATGGTATTTATATATTGGCATCATTATACCTTAACGAATGATAGAAATGCCACATGCACATAACTTGTGTCTTCCATCACATGGACCTTCATCAACTCAAGATGGTTTCCTTTAGGATCTTTATCTTTCTCATTTTGTTTGTGACTTCATCTTGGTTGCAATATTCTTCTTTTATTTGAAAATGATTAGCAAGGTCCTTGAGATACATCTTTTCTTTCTTATACTTTAAAGCTTCCTTAGTGTCTCTCCATGATAGAAGAAGTATGTGAATTATAAAAGACACAACAATAACCTTATTCATATCAAGATCATATATGGATATAACAAAATCTTTTTTTCCAACCAATATATGTTTTCCATGCATGTCAAATACAATATCATTCATATCAAGTAAGGAAAGAAAACTTATCTTGTAATCCAATAAGGAACCATTTTGTCACATTCCTTGTCACCATCAAATCAATTCATCTTTTGCCAATGAATAAAGTTTCCTTTTTCAAAGTGGTCTAGTTTAACGATGTTGGTAAAGCACTTTTAAGTAAGCCATTGAATTCCAACACCACGAAAAATAAGTCTTAAAATTGTTAGTGCAAATGGGGTTTCGACAAAATTCAAGGAACTGACAAAATTGATTTCCAAGAGAGCCTTTCAATAGACGCTATCTTTAAGACTTATTTTGCCCCCACCATTCGGTATGCAAAAGAGAATAATACGAATAGCCTTAGGGATACAATGAAACTCAGGTCTAACTTCATCTTGCACTTTACGAGAATAGACCGCTAGATTCACCCGAAGCTTTGTAAAGCTGTTCGATCTTAAAGCCTACTTTCTGCAACAAGTAGATTATAAGGAATTTGGACGTTTTTGTAGTTGATGGTAACTTAAGTGTTTATGTTAATATAATACAACACTTTTCTTGCTCTTGATTTTCTGCTCTTGTTTTGTTTTTGATTTAATGTGTCAAAATGATTAGTAACAAGCCCTTTATATAAGCTCGCAAGTGTCTCTTCTTAGAGAACATAACCCTTTCATTAAGGCATCATTTTGTCTAAAAGATATTTTTACATTTTGCAAGATACAACCTTTGGATAAAGGTATTGTTTCAATAATTATCTTATGAAAGGATAACTGTTCATTTAATAAAACATAATCTTTGAATTATAATTTAAAATAATAACTTTTCATATTTAAACTTTTGAGCTATGATGTTTTTTCAATTTATCTCATAACCTTTAGATGTCATTTTACCAAGAGACATAACTATTCATATGAAAACCACCTTACAATTAACCTTTAAGTTAAGATAATTTTTTATTATGTAACATAATCTTCGATTTTGAAAATACATCAACATATGCAACCTGAGCCATGGAAGTAGGTTTGGATGGGGCTTGCGCCTTATAAAATTAAAATCTTCTGTTGGCAACTTCTTAGAGGACGTTTACCGGTGAAAGATGACTTGGCAAGAAAAGGATCATCAGTGAGATGGCAGTAACTTGCCTTCTTCGTACACTTAAATGTGAAACGGTAAGTCACTTATTTTTTTACCTGTGACAAAGTGTGGATTTTATGGCAATGGTGGGGAGCTCTTTGGTGCATTGGATGGGTATCCCACTTTGATCCTGTTGCCTGTTTTTTCTCATGGTTTGAACTTGACTTTCTTTTTGGAAATCTCCTTGTTTGGAAGATGGCTTGGTTTGCTATTATTTGGGCCATATGGATGGCTAGAAATGAAGGAGTCTTCGAAGGGAAATAATGGATTTCCAAACAAATTTGGGACCTCAAAAAAGGTCGAGTTGCTTGGAGGCTCAATATTAAATGGCCGGACCTAAATATCAGTATTAGTGACCTTGTTGGCTTCCCTAACCAAAGAATTTGTCCTACCACCAGCAAGAAGAACAAGAGAACTGTCATTTGGATGAAACCACCTGCTGGTCACTTAATATGCAATACTGATGGTGCTTCCAAAGGCAATCTTGGAGACTCTAGAATTAGGGGCATTCTTCGAAAAGAAAATGGAGATGCATTGATTATTTTTTCCAAGGCAATAGATGTCTCTGACTCCAACACAGTTGAACTCCTCACTGTCAGGGAGGCTGCCTTACTATTTGCTGCTTCAGATTGGTTTTCACAGCCCTTACTCATTGAATGTGATTCACTCAATGTTGTTTATTGGATTAAAAATCCCTTATCTATGCCTTGGAGATTAAGGTGTCATGTTGTGCAAATTACAAAATTGTTGGGTCGTATTAATTACTGCAGCATAAATCATGTCCCTTGTGCAGCAAATGGAACTGCTAATGACCTTGCCAAGAGTGGTGTTTCAAGAAATCCAAACTTCCTTTGGGTTAATGTGGAAGTAAGCCGTGAGGCCCTGGCTGAGAATGAAAGGCATTTTTTGGTTGAATATGAAACTGAAGCCAGTAAAAGTTAACTCTCCATATTGTATATTTGTTATCTCTGTTAACTATTAGCTTATCATTGTATATTTTTGTATAGCGGTGAACCCCTACTTTGTGCTCATGCTTGGCAAATCTTTGATTATGCCTTTGATTTTCCTTGAAAAAGCAGCTTTAGAGGTCAGGGATTCACAGGTCTATGGCTCCTTTTGTTTAGTCAATAACCTGCTTTTGTGTACTTTCTCTTACTTAGCAATGAATTTACAAGCATTTTAAAAAAAAAATTTCTCCCTTATTCTTTTTCTTTCAAACGGTCAGGCGGCGGCAATTTCAATGCCAGTTGGCCACCTTTCAATCGGATCTGGTCATGCTTGACTAAATCTGGCTAAATCTTGGCCTAGGGAGCACTCAACGGTGCTCCCAAAACCAAGGGAACCGAGTGCTCCCCAAGCCAGGGGAGCACTTGACGATGCTCCTCAAGCTAAGGGAGCACTCGATGGTGCTCCCAGGCCATGGAAGCACCAAATTTGGTGCTCCCAAGCCTAGGGAGCACTCAATGCTCCCTTGGCCTAGGGAGCACGGTCTGGTGCTCTTTTGAGAGTCTGGTCGAATCTCCAATCGCAAAATGATCCGTCAAAAACTTGAGAGAAAAGGAAAGAGTAATTAAAAAAAAATTGACATTTTAGACATTTTATGATAAAGCATTATTGTCGTTTAAACATTTTGAACAGAGTTTTTATTTTAAAAACAAATAGATCTGTGTGTAATTATTATTAAAAGTTAATAATATTTGAATATTTTATCTTAAATGTAATGAAGAACACTATTGTATGACACGTTTTTTTTCTACATATACTGTTGTGATAAAAAATTATTGAAAAGTTGCTTTTCTAAAAGGAAAATAAAAAAATTACTATTTTGATGTTGAATATTTGTTCAGTTAACATTTTTTTTTTAAAGTATGAATATATAAGCTTATCAACGAAAATGTAAACAATCTTTTGGATGAATTTCTGAGCCTACCTCATCTGTTGTTAGCATAATTAACAATCCACATGGAAACATTTAACAACTATAAATATATATTATAATATTTAATTTTAATCAATTTACTCTTAAGCATATGATGAATTAATATTCAACGTTGGACCCATTGTTGTTTTAGCAGCTAATTTTGAGAAAATGAAGAAGGAAGGAAAAAAAGTCCAAATTGAAATGTTTCTAAAAGCTATAAATAAACCTACTCTTAACTAGGATCTGGTTGCACATAATTACAATGTGCGGCGGAGATCTGGAAAGACATGAATGGATTGGCCTTGAAGCCCTTTTTTTTTTTATATAGCTGCTACTATATTCATTAAGAAATATGGAGAGAGAAAAAATATTGAATTCTGAAAATAAGACATAAATTCAAAATAACCAACAAAAGTAGTTTATATTATATACATATGGATAAATTCTATCTATGATTTCTATTATTTTATTTAAGTTTCATTTTAGTCCTAATCTAAGAATTATTTCATTCGAATTTTTTACCTTCTAAAGTAATTTCATTTTAATATTTTTGTTACATTATTCTATTAACAATAAAAAAAATGTTTACGGCAAATGTCAAGGGAATGTCCAGGTGACATGCTACTTAATTTACAACCTGAATATCATGTTAAGTTTAGTGGAACAATTTGATGGGAAAATCAAAATGAAATCATTTTCAAAACTTATGAATTTAAATAATACAAAATGTTAATGTTTAATGATTAGAGTGAAATTAGAATAAAAGGTTAGAGACTATAGCTGAAATTATTAGTAAGTGGTCTTTATTGTATTTTTCCAATAAAAATTAGTAAATCCACCTTCTGAAATTGGGAATTGGAAAATCAGAATCATCTTATTTGAGAAGATGAAATTGTTATAGGACAAAAAGAAATTGGGATTAATTAAAGAAACGAATGAAGAGTATCAAGTATATATGAATCAAAAAAGTAAGCAAGAAAGTTGTCAAACAGTAGTGGGAAAAAAATAAAGCACGAAACGCCCAAAACAGGTCAAGATAGCAAAAGGGGGCTTACTAACAAAAACGAAAAGGACAATGCACTGTTGTGGTAACACTGGTTTTGTCTCACAAAATCACTGTTACCAAAACAGTGTCAATGAATCTCCTTTAGTCTTATTTGGTAATATATCTTGAACCTTGACATCTTTGCATTGGCCCAAGCAGAAGCCTAGTTCATTTTTCGTCTAAACTTTGCCCATTAGATCAAAATTAGATACCCAAACTCAAATATTAAGTGGACTATGTCTATTTAACGGTAAATACTTTTTAGTTATAATTAACATCTAATGTCACGGCTATATACGTTCACATTAATTTTTAAATAATAATTATGTATATGAACAAAAATATCTTTTAAAATATAAAACTCGAAATATAGTAAATAATTAAAGTTTTGTAAAATTATTTTATATATTAATTAGAATTAAAAATATTTTTTATTGAAAGTCATTCAATGTAATTTTCTTTTGAAAATGTAGTCATTCAATGTAATTAGAATTTTTATTTAAAAATTGAATAAATTTTATTAATATTTATAATAACATATTTAAAATGATAATTTAGAAATATAATGAGCAAATATGTCCATTTTTATCAATAAAATTTTTTTATCAACATCCATACTTACACACACACACACACTATATATATATATATATATATATATATATATATATATATATATATATATATATATAGTATTAAGTATANCATTACGTGAGAGAGAAGAAATTGCAGTAAAAATTGAGTTTTTTAATATATGGAATTGGGTAGGTTTTTTTTTTTTGTTTTGGGATAAAAATGAGCAATTAGGAAAGTGATGATTTTTATAATTAAAATTGATAATTTTTTTACTCAACTCTTATAATTTTAATCAGAATAATTTTTTTTATTTTTTGCATTAAGATTCTAGTATTATTAAAATGTTCCAATTAACATTTCTACAAGTATTAATTAAGAATAACTACTATTTAAAAACTATTCTTATCAAATCCATAAGCTTCCCTTGATTAATTGTACACACCACTACATTAAAATTTGAGAGAGAACTCAAATCTCAAGCTTCACATGACTATAAAATTAAAATTTAGAATACATTAGTTTTTGGAGAAAGTAGCAGAGTTGACTCTGTACCCATATAATTCTAAACCGCAACAAACTTAAATAAGCACAGTAGTTAAGTCAAAGGGACGGCTTTACTGGAATAAAAATTGTTATCATGAATTTAATTGAATGTAAATGTTCATGAAGAAGGATCCATTTAAAATGGAGCTCTAATTAGTTTTTATATGATTTATATTTTTTAATTCAATTCTTAAATTTATATTTTATCCACTTAGATCATTCATATTAATTTTTTTATTGAATGCATATCAAAATTTTAAATTAATTAAAAGTATTTAATTAATTATTTAAATATAATAACATTTGAATTATTATATATATATATTAAAAACAACATTTTCGATCAATATGTTAAATATATTGAATTAATTTAAAACTTTATGTGCATAACGAATACAAGAGTATTGTTATATCTAACAATAGATTGGTTAAAATACGAATTATAAATGAAGTTATAAAAAATTTAAATTAATTAATTTTATACCGACATAACTTGATTTTTGTGATAGTTATTATTAAGATAAAACACTGCATTTTATTTTCTTATAAAAATGCTAAACGCATGCGTAGTATGAAAAAGCACATGGGTTATGATTATTGAAGACACGTGAAATAAACGCTGACAAACTGTCAAAGGCATATGGGTGTCTGAAACCTTTGGTCATGTGTTGGCAACCAAACCTTTCCTTTTTATTATTTAATTAACAACTTTTTATAGGTATAGTTCTCAAACAAATTAGATAATAATTAAGTAAAAGATTAGGAACATAATCTTATTTTATGATTTAAAGAGTCGTAACTTAATCTTCCTTAAAGTTAATTGACATGATTAGTCTCACATACATTGTAAACCACGGCGTTGAACATGCCATGTTCTCGACTCCCAACAATTAGACATGTGAACGACAAGTGCAAACAAACATTAAGGATTGCTTAAATTGCATAACTGATGTTATTTACTTTTATAATGCTTTTTATTAAAGAATAATCGGACAGTGTATATGATTGTTTTCTTGGGTGTAAGTGGGCAAGTCCTGCAGTTCAACAATTGAAAAAAAACAATACAATTACAGCAAAACGTATATTAACAGTCAAAATTTATAAATTGATAGATGAACTTTAGAATTAGATTCGCATTAGGTCAAATTCAACCACTAATTACCCCTTTGTTGTTTGAATAGTACCAGATTTTTTTAAGGTTTAATAAGATCACATTACGTTTTAATTAAACAGTCGACTAAATAGGTTAAAGGTTTGTATAGAAACTAATGTACTATCGAGTTGGTAATATTTTGATACAGTATGTTCGACATATACCTCGTGTGACTGTGTGTATGATATTGTGTTTAGAAGTTATAGCATGTGAACATATAAGCCGTATAAGATTATGAATGTGTGAGGTGTGATATTGAGGCAGTTAACAAGTATAAATATGAGTCTTGCATGGACTTAGTACGTTATGCCTATTGGGTCTTCGCATCGATCATGACCTAGGTTTGGGTCGTGACAATATTAAAATACTTAAAAACATTGTGACTAATCACCTTGGTTGATTAGCAACTAGCACGCGATTGAAACATCAACACCTCACTCCAAATCTATCTTGAGAGTTTCAACATACCCTATAACAACAATCATTCAATTATAAACACGACTTAAACTATCAATCTCAAAATTTGAAGCTAGGTTATTTCAAATCCTAACTAAATTTTGTCTAATCTAACTTTTTAGTTTGTTAATCTACTGTTCAAAGATAAACTAATAACTTAAACACTTAAATTTATCTACCTCTTATCTTAGTGAGCTTGTAGAGAGAGAAAATTAATTTGAACACCAAGCCTTTAGAGAGACAAGCCCCAGTCTGTTGAGAGATATAGAATTTAGATATGAAAACTAGAGATTTGAAAAACTTAATAGTAGAAAACTCACCCTTGCTCATTTCAAAATCAAAAACCATATTTGAATTTTCAAAGATGGAGGTTTTTGAGTGAGGGAGGTTGAAAGAGGTTGTGAGTTGAGAAAAAAAAGAGAAGAAAAGAGGTGAACTAAAGGTAGAGGGATCTAAAAAATACCCTAAAAGGCAAATTTTAAAGGTGAAAAATACTATTTTATCCCTTTTAATTTTGTAAAAAAGATGATAAATATCAATGCTTTGAGTGGAAGTATCGATACTTTCATTTCTGAATTTCAAGTATCAATACTTGTTCTTTAAAATCCCTTTTTAAAGTATTCTTGGTAGCAAGTGTCGATACCTCATTCATGAGTATTGATACTTCTACTCCAGAATGTAAGTTTCTCTTCAAAATTTATTCATCTTGACATATCTCTCTACTACACTTCAAATCAACTTATTAGTTAAAAATATACGATTTTTCAAAGATAATAGTTTGAAATATTAAATCGAAAGTGAAAATTTACAAGCTCACCTAAGGATTTTCTAAACTAACCTTTAATAAAAGTTGGGGTTTCACATCTTTCCCTTTTTAGGAAAATTTGTCTTTGAATTTAATAAATGTACTAACCTCTACTCCTAGAATAAATGTGGATACTTCGTTTTCATCTTGTCCTCATCTTCCCACGTCACCTCATGGCTAGGTTGTTGTGCCATTGCACTTTGATTGAGGCTACATACTTAGAATGAAGTTTCTTCACTTGCCCATCTAGGATAGCTACCAACAACTCCTTATAGCTCAAATCATCTCACAATTGTATAGAATCATGCTCACATGGGATGGATCGGGGTGGTATTTCTTCAGCATGGAGACTTGAAACATTGGACGCACATTAGAGAGATCCGAGGGTTAAGCTAATTGATAAGCCATTACGCCAACTCTCTTAAGAATCTCATAAAGAACAATATATCTCGAGCCCAACTTTCCTTTCTTACTAAACCTCAAGACTCCCTTGGTTGGTCATATCCTAAAAAATACATGGTTCCCCACCTGAAACTTAAAGTCTATTTGTTGGTTATTACTATATGACTTTTGTCAACTCTATGCCGTTAATGTCTTCTCATAGATCAACCTAATCTTATCCATGGCCTTTTGAACCAATTACGGACCTAAAGAAGTTGTCTCCCACTAACCTTAAACCATATAATGGGCAACCTACACTTCCACCCATATAAGGCTTCATATGGTGCCATCATTATACTAGATTTGTAGCTATTATTATAGGCAAACTCTATTAGTGGCAAGAGTTGATCTCATGTACCTCCAAAGTTAACCGCACATGTTTTCAACATGTCCTTAAGTGTCTGTGTAGTCTTCTCAGACTATCCTTCTATCCAAGCGTGGAAAGTTGTGCTAAAATTCAACCATGTACCCAAATCTTCCTATAGCTTTCCCTAAAACCTATTGGTGAAATGTGTACATCTATAAGACACTATGGTTATTGGAATCCCATGCAGCTATACTATCTCGTCAATATAGACTCGTGCATATTGAGATTCTCAATAAATGGTCTTGATTAATAGGAAATAAGCTGACTTTGTCAATTGATCAACTATAACCTATATGGAATCACACCCTTTACTAGTATAGGGTAGTCCGGTCATAAAATCCATTGAAATATGTTCCCATTTCCACTTGGAAACGCAAAAGGCTGTAATAGTTCCATGGGCCTCTGATGCTTCACCTTGACTTGTTGACACATTATGCACTTGGAGATATAGTCAGTCACATTTCTTTTCTATCCGTCCCACCAATATATCTCTTTCAAGTCTTGATACATCTTAGTAGTTCCTGGGTGAACCACATAAGCTACCATGTGTGCCTCCTCTAAAATCTCCTTCCTTAAGTCATCAATGTCGGCACATATACTCTAGTTCCATATCATAACAACCCATTTATTCCACTAACAAAGCTATATCCTTTGGATCCTTCAAAGCTTTAACCACAAAGTCATATTAGCCTTAGGCCTCTCTAATTCGATCAACCAAGATTGATCTCACTCTGAAATGTGCCAATAACGAATTTGTCTCATCAATCTCACCTCGTACTCCCATATCACCCAAATCATATCTCACCTCGTACTCCCATATCACCTAAATCATGCATTCCTTGCACTAAGGACCTCCTATCCACTAATATGTGGGCCAAGCTCCCTATGGACTTTTGGCTTAAAACATCTACCACTACATTAATCTTGCCGAGATGATATAAGATGGTGTAATCATCATAAAGTGATTATAAAAATAAAATCACGTGATAAAGTTATTATTTCTTTTTATTTTTTCTTCTAAATCAAGTAAGGTTTATTATGGACCATTTTTTTTCTTCTCCTATTACACCAATTCTAATACATAACATATAAAATTTAAATTAGCCACTAACTTCGTATTTGGTCAAATTCAACCATTAGTTATTATGAATGATACCACTATTTATTAAGACTCATTAATAAGATCCCATCTCATGTCTAAGGAGATAGACTCATTAATAAGATCCCATCTCATGTCTAAGGAGACAGGACTCATTAATAATATCATATTGTGTTTATTTAAATTGTTGAATAAATAGGTAACAGAATAATGATTTGCATTTGTCGACATTTTAATGTCAACATTTTAGTTTAATCTGTTATTGAAATTTAGAACTTGAACACTTTATTAATATTTTTAAATGAGAAAAAATGATACTATGTGATTCAATCATAATATGATTTTCAAATAACGTTATAAAATTGTTATTTTCTTTCCTTTCTACTTTTCAACGGAGTAAAAGCTCAATATGTGCAGTTTTTTACGTTTATTTTTGCAACACTTACATCTTTTAATATATAATAAAAATTGAATAAACTTAGAACTAGTATTATAGCCGATAATTATTTTGTTATAAGTTGTATGATACCATAGTTGAGTTGCAATCAGTCTTTGCACCTACATCCAATTTTTTTTTTGAATAGCAAGGAATATATTAATAAATGACGTTACCCATAACAAAGTAAGCCCATAAGATACACAACAAATCAAGAGTATGGTTCAAAGAACACAGGTGCACAGAACAAAAAGCTAGTAGTAGTCAAACTCAAAACGACAACAATCAAATAACAACTCAAAAGAGGCTCTAGCAATCAACATAGACAAGAAAGCAACAACATGAAGAGCAGAACCATATGAGAAAAAAAGAGCAGAAAAAACCTTCAAGGAGCAAAAAAAGATGAAGTAGAACCATTAGAGACAAAGCCAAGCACATCGAAATAGAAGTAGCCAAAGTGAAGAAAGCCATCAAGAACAAAGGAAAAACATAAATTTGAAAATTTGAAATAATGTTGAAATAATTGTTGACGGATAAAATCACAAAAAATTTAACAATAATTACAACTATTCAATACTCAATTGTCAACACTTAGAACCTTTTAATCATTAAGAATATTGGGTTCTATTTGAGAAAAAACACACTCTCAATTAAAACAGCGCGCATTTGATACATAAGAAAACCTATAACAATAATATCACATGATAAAGTTTTTATTTCATTTTCTTTCTATTTCTCAACAAAGTAAGGTTCATTATGCACCGTCTTTTTCTCTTTTTTTTTTGTAACACCAATTTAAATACATAATACATATAAATTAAATTCATAACTAACTTTGTATTTGGTCAAATTCAATCATTAGTTTTTTTTATAAGAAAATTCAATCATTAGTCACTATGTTATTAGTTGAATGATGCCACCATATATTAAGTTTAATTAACAAGATCATATTGTGTTTTAATTAAATTGGTGAATATATAACATAATAATCACCCGCATTTGTTGACCCTTCAATTTAATCTATAAGTGAAATTTAGAAGGTGAATGTTTTATTAATGTCACGACCCGGAACTCCCATTGGACCCGTGACAACCGTCGCGACGTCCCGATAGGCACTCATTACCCTGAATGCCGATCGGAACCCCGCAAGGCTTAGCATCAGCTTCTGCATCTTCCCGGTGAGCGACAATTATTAAATCTTGTATTTCAAGAAATCATAAGTCGTTTCCAAATCAAAACAATAAAATATTATTTTCTGGCTCATAGGGGCATTTTTGTCATTTTTCTTCAAAAATATCGAAACTCAGCAAAAACATGGTGTAAAAGATAAATATGTTCATACATACTTTAAATCATATAACTGAAGTATAAAATTACTTTTACAGTGACACGTGGGCCCCCAACTGACCAAGAAGGTGTAGGGTTACGAACCCTTACTTTCTAGGATGCAACTCCGAGATTAATTATCGTCTTAATCAACTATCAACAAACTATCCTGAGCTTGAAAAATGGATAGGAAGAGAGGTGAGATTATGATTACATAATCCCAGTGAGTAAACAGACACCATCTAAACTATCTAAAGGCACGTAAAGGGAGACAATTAAAAATAATTCATTTCAGTAAATTTTTCACAACACGAATATTCATTTCAACCAAATAATAAATATGGCTCGTGAATTTCTCAAAACTTGGCTCATGCCAAATCTTGTACTCGGGGACACCTAGACCAGGGATATCCAACCGAGTCCGCCAAGGTTGTGAAAAATTTTATATAATCATAAAACTTGTTTTTATTTTGAAAAAAAGCAGTCGTTCCTTGGTGTTGACTGAGTCTCACTTCACGTGATGGTTAACGTGAAGTGCATTCAAAAAGCCCACCTCAGGAGATACCCTACGCACCTCTACGATCGAGGTGAGAATATAAAGGAGTTTATCGTGCCCCTCTAATAGGTTGGTCTACGGAACCCCGCCACTGCAGTAGCTAATCTTTATTTTATCTACCACATGATTTATAAAATCCTTATCTGCATGACATGACAATTTATCGCAATCTAGCCTCTCAAGGCTGAATACATAGTATATATAATTTTGATACAAATACCAACTTTGCCATTCATGCTCACATATTGTTATAAGCCATATAATTTAAAACACAATTTATAACACAAGCAAGCAGTCTCCAATTACTCTATTTTCAAAACCAGTATTCAATTTTTCAGAAATTTTATAAAATCATTTTAGAAAACACAATTTCTCCTAAAACATAGGAATTTACCATTTAAACCCATTTTCTATAAAATCACATAATTGTATGAAACTACTCTAGATAATTAAGATGATAATAAGTTTACTCACAGTATTAGGAGTAGAAATATTTCTATTTTCAGTCTGCGGGTATAGTCCTTTACCCGTATCCAATGGCTCACCACCTAGCCATAATCCATGACACATATTCCAATTAAATTGTGTCTAACAGTCATAAGCTATTTCAGGCTCGATATATATGTATGATATGAAATGAAAAATGCACGGGTAGCCATCTAGACCCGATTTTGGCCTAAGTCGATTTTTCATCCTATAAATTGGCCAATGCGTCCAATTTCACTCCAACTTGCTCCATTTCTTTTCCAATCCCTCAATTCACCAAGCACAACTAATTAACACACAATTAGGCAAAATTTATCTTCACTTTTCTTCTTGAAACTTTCGGCCAACAATGGTACACTAACTCCATGATTTTTCCTACTTAATTTTCTCTCCATAATTCATTAATTCCTACACCAAAAACTATTATTTCTTAATCAAATCACCTAGAA
>NC_030851.1:32795848-32821149 GCF_000208745.1 Theobroma cacao
TTTTATAAAGAAATAATAAAATAATAAAAACATGACACATGGTATTTCCTTATTGGTTCAAATTTTAAATATTTGACTTTTAATTCTTTAATTCTCCACCACACATTTCTCATGTTTATCCATTTCTATGATGAATAAAATCCCTTGGTCTTGACAAGTGTCGGTGGTGAAAATTTACCGATTTGCCCTCAGGATGGCAAAATTACCATTTCGCCCCTATACTCCAAATTATACCAAAATTAAAATTTTTCACTTCTAAACTTCAAATCATACTCCAATAAGTCAAATGGGGCCAAAACAATCTTTTCTAAAAATTTCTATTTTGTCCCCAAATGGCAAATGACCATTTTGCCCATGGATAGTGAAAATTTTGGTTTGACTCCAAATTGATCCTCGAACTCCGAATTACCATTTTGAGTCATCATTGAATTGTGAAACTCTTAATTTCATCTTAAAATTCCTATTTGAACTAGTTCGAGGCTTAATCGACTTAATGGTACCATTAGGGGCAATATCGTCTTTTAACGATTCCTCGAACTTCCTAAATATGCAAGCATTCTATTGAGCATGTAAATGACATCGCAATTATTTTATAGAACATGGTTTAACAATTAATATATTTAAATGAGAAAAAATGATATCATGTGATTTATACAAATATATATGGTAAGGTACATAAGAAAATTGGGGCATTAGAAGCGGAGTTACATAAATTGGAAATTGAATGGTAGGTGGGTGAAGCAGACTATGAGATAAGAAACATGGTTTTGCAAAAAAAATTGAACTACGGGGTCTTTATCGAAAAGAAGAAAGAAAATGGAGATAACTATCAAGGAATAGATAGGTAAATCATGTAGATAAAAATATTGGTTATTTTCATGTGTTGGCTTCGGAAAAGGGATGTTGAAATAGGGTGGCTAGTATCAAGGTGGGTAATTGTCAAATTGAAGACCCAAAGTTGATAAAAAGGAAGGTTGTTAATCATTTTAATAGACTATATAATGGCAGGAAAATGTTAAAGCTCGGGACTTGGCTTGTGGGGTGAAACAAATTTCAAATGAGTCTACGATGGAATTGGAAGCCCTTTTTTCTAAAGATGAAGTGTGAGGGGTGATTAATAATTGTGGTGGAGATAAGGCTCCAGGTCCTAATGGTTTTAATTTTGATCTTTTAAAATCACAGTGGAAGGTTGTGAAAAAGAAGGTGTTGTAGTTTATGGCTGATTTTTTTATTATGGGAGATTGGAGCATAAAGTTAATCAAAGTTTCATCACATGAATTTCAAAAGTGAAAAATCCAAGCTCAGTGGGTGAATATTGACCTATAATCTTTGTGGGGTGTGTGTATAAGTTAATTTCCAAGCATCTAGCTAATCGGATTAGAAAAGTTATTAGGGAGGTTATTGGTGGGTATCAATTTGCTTTTATGAAAGGTTACCATATTTTAGATGGTGCTTCGATGGCTAAAGAAATGGTTGATTTGATGTGAAAAAATAATTCTGGAGGTTTGATATTTAAAGTAGATTTTGAAAAAGCTTATAACAGTGTAAGTTGGGAATTCTTAAATTTTACATTGAAATCCATGGGTTTTGGTGAAAAGTGGTGGAATTGGGTGATGAAGTGTGTATATATTGCTTCTGTAGCTATCTTAATTAACGGGTCTTTAACAAAAACAATCAAGATGAAGAGAGGTTTCTAACTAAGGTGTCCGTTATCCCCACTTTTTTTAATATAGTTGTGGAGGTTTTTAATTGTATGATGAACAAAGTTCTGAATGAAAGAATATGCTATGGAACTTCTATTGGTGGGCAAGGTTTGGTATTGTCACATCTCCAAGATGCAGATGACACACTATTATTCTCAAAATTATGCATTAAGACTCTCTTAAACATTAAATGGGTATTTCGTTGTTTCTAATTGGTCTCTAAATTGAAGATTAATTTCAATAAAAGTTATCTGTTTGATGTAGGTGTGGAACAACGTATAGTGGAGAGGTGAGCGGCTAGAATTCGTTGTATAGTAGGAGTGTTACCTTTTACTTATTTAAGTTTCCCTTTGGGAGCTTTAAATAATTCTCAAAGAATATGGAGGCCAATTGTGGAGAAGGTTGAGGCCAAATTTGATAATTGGAAGTCCAAGTTGCTCTCACTAGGCAGTAGAGTTACACTAATAATATTCGTTCTGAGCAGTTTACTTGTTTTTATATGTCGATCTTTCATATGCCTAAAGTAGTCCAAAATAAACTTGATAAAATTTAAAGATGTTTCTTATAGTCTGGGAGTTATAGTAATATTGGGATTCATTATGTGAAATGGGACTCTGTTTGTGATTATAAGGAGAATAGTGGATTGGGTCTAATTGATTTTGAGATTAAAAACATAGTTTTGTTGTCTAAATGGCTTTGGAGATTTGGGAATGAGTGTGACAATTTATGAAGAAACATTGTGATAGCCAATAATGACTATGATTCACGTGCCTTGTTACCTAACTTTGATGTTTCATGTAAAAGCTTTAAATTATGAAAAAATATTATTTCTCCTCTTTCACCTACTAATAAATTTTTATTGTAGATTACTTCTAACATGGGAATTGTTGAAAAGAACGGTAAATCTATTTCTTTCTGGCACGACAAGTGGTTGAATGGAATGATCCTTATTAAAGATCTCCCCAAAATTTATGCCCTTTTCGTTCTCAAAAATGGTGTCCTATGTAATTATGGTGAATGAGTTAATGGTGATTGGCACTGGAAAATTGAATTAAGACATCAACTCTTTGATTAGGAAGTTCAATAATGGATTGAATTGTGGACTTTTCTAAAGCGTCATTCACTAAGCAACAAATTGGAAGATGAATTAATTTGGAAGCCTATGTCCAATGGTACGTTTTCATCAAATATTTTTGCTAAATTACCCTTAATTCGCATGGTGATAATAATGAAATATGGAAGAGGATTTAGGTGGGGTTTGCCCCATATAGAGTTGAGGTTTTTGTTTGGCAGCTTATGTGGAAGAAAGTAGTAGTTAAGAAAGAATTTCTCAAGAGAAATTTGTTAAATTAGGAAAAATAGTGTGTGTTCTTTGTAATAATCATAGAGAAACAATTTCCCATATTTTCTTTACTTGTGTTGAATCTTGGAAACTCTGAAATTTGTGGTGTGCAAGATAGAATATTAGTTGGGTTTCATCAAAGAATCCATATTGTTTTTTTTTTTTTTGGAATGGCGTGCTTTAGTGATTAGTGGGGGATAGTAGTAATGTTTGGTTGTTAGCTTTTTATGCCATAGCTTGGTGCATTTGGAAATCTTGAAATGAGATTGTGTTCTGTGGGAAATTATGAGATTCTGAATAATTGTTTGATTTAATTAAGTTGAGACTAGCAATATGGGCAAAAGTTAGGTGGCCTCACATAATTAACTCCACATAAGATTGAATCCATTTTTCAGAGAATTTATCTGTTAATGATAGGAGTATGAAGAAAAAAATGGCAATGAGATGGGATGCACCACGAAGAGGTTGGTTCAAGTGTAATGTTGATGGGGCTACTTCCAATAATATGGGTTAGGTAAGAATTAGGGGACTTCTTTGAGATTGTTCAATAGTTATGTTTATTCAAACAGTCAAGTTTGTTCAAATAATTATGTTGGAAAACAAACAATTATATTTGTTGGAAAATAAACAATTGTGTTTGTTGGAACAGTCACTTAAGCCTATAAATAGGCTTTTTTTCTAGGACAAAAAAAGACACAAAATAGAAAACAACAATCTCTCATTATTTTCTCAATATTCTCCACATTTCTTTTATATCAATTTTATAGAAGTTAGGTAATCTTGTCATACATCAGTGGATGCTAAATGGATTGATTTCGTCAGTGCAAAACATAATCAATCACTGGGCTTCGTAGTGTCTTCGAGATTTATATGCTGATAACTCTTTTATGCACTATAAGTAAACGTGAGTAAAACATTAAGAAAAGTGACATCGTTACAAGGCTTGAAGTTATTTCCTAATTTTTTAGTTTGGTGTTCTAACAATCTAAAGGTTTCATTTTGTTTCAACAATGGTTGTTGCAAATGGAACATTAAGAGAATTGGTTTCTGATTTTTGTAAATTGGGCTAGGTTGATGTTGACCAGAAAAATGACAAAATGATTCTTTATTAGATTAAAAGATAAGTTTTCTTTCTTTACTTGATATGCATGATATTATGTGTTATAAGCATTAAAAACATATGTTGGTTGGAAAGAAGGATTTTGTTATATTCATATGTGATCTTGATATATGAGATTATTGTTGTGTCTTCTATAATTGACAAACTTCTATCTTCATAGAGAAATGTTAAGAAATTTCTAAAGTATAAGAAATAGTAGATGCCTTTCGTGACTCTTGGCAATCATCTTTGAATGGAAGAAGGTTGTTGCAATCAAGATGAAGTCACAAAGAAGGTGAAAATGATGAAAATTCTAAAGTGAAGCATCTTGAGTTGTGATAAAAGACAAACCATTAAAGTCCATGTGATAGGTGGGCAAATGACATTCCTATTATACATTAAGGTATAATGGAGCCAATATGTAAATACCATTAAGGTCCATGTGATGGTAGACATCAGGTGTGGGCTTGTGGCACTCCTATTATAAATGAAGGTATAATTGTGCCAATATGTAAATCTAACAACTTGGTATATGGTGCATTCCTATTTTATCGTCAAAGGTATAATGGTGCAAAATAGATATTCAATATCTTTGACATGGCATTCTTATTGTGGAATAATGGCACAATGATGCTTATGTGAACATATCTCTTGATGTGTTGTTTGACATTTCGACTGTATATTAAGGTACAATGTTGTTAACTGAGAAAAATGAGAATATGTGTTAACTTGTAAAGTCTTTGTATGGATTAAAACAAATGCAAAATGATGGCATCAAAAATTTGATGAGATTATGCTAGCTAATGGCTACGAGATAAATCAAATTGACAAGTGTGTCTATAGTAAGTTCCATAATAGTAAATGTGTCATCCTATGCTTATATGTGGATGACATGTTAATATTTGGTACTGATTTGGAACAAATGAAGGACACAAAAAAAGTTCTTGTCAAAGAAGTTTGACATGAAATATATGGGTGTGGCGAAAGTTATTCTTGGTATAAGAATAATGAGAGACAATGATGGCATAACATTATCTTAATCTCATTACATTCAAAAGATTGTAATGAAGTATGGTAAGTTAGATTGTACGTCAATGTCCATACATTATGATTTTAATCTAAGGATGGTACTTAACAAAGACACTCCAATAGCACAAGAAGAATATGCAAAAGTAATTGGATGCTTAATGCAATGACATGTATAAAGCTGGATATAACATTTATTGTTGGGAAATAAAGTCATTACACAAGTAATCTAAATAACTTGCGTTAGCAAGCAATAAAAAGAGTACTTAGGTACTTAAAGAAGACAATCAATTATGGTCTTTCCTATAATAGATATCCATCAATGCTAGAAGGATATTCAAATGTTAATTGGCTTACAAGTTTGGAATATCATATTTTTACAAGCAAATGGATTTTGGTGGCTTAAGAAACAAATGTGTATAATGGATTCCACCATGGTAGTCGAATTCATTACTTTGGTTGTTTTTACGAAAGAAGCCAAATGGGTAAGAACTCTACTCTATGGTATATTTTTGTGACCTAAACCAATTTCTCCAATTTCTTTCCGTTGTGATAATGAAGCAATTCTAGCAAGAACATATAGTCAAGTGTATAATGGAAAGTCTAAACATATTACATTGAGACATAACTATGTTCGAGAATTAATTTCTGATAAAGTGATCACTATAACTTTTGGGAGGTCTAACAAAAACTTGACAGATCCTTTAGTGAAAAGTCTTGATAGAAATCTTATAAATAAAACCTCAAAGGGGATAGGGCTCAAGCTCATAAATTAAAAGTCACAAATGGTGGAAACTTGATTCAATGCTTAGTATAATGTGAAATCTTGAGTTCAATGAGACAAAGTACACAATTTGTATGTGGCTATTGGCACTATAATATGATATATAATATTTCATCCTAGGTAAAGTGCTAAGTATCTGTAATGGTAAGGAAAAGATGAGTTATATACTCTTAATAGACTCATAACACAAATTTGTTAGAATGCTTTAGTTATGGGGGCATTCTTGATGGGATTTACCTGTGTGAATGTGAAATGTGGCCGCTTTGGGAGCTCAGAGCTTGGCTCTAACAGCATTCATGAAATGAAGATGTTGACGCATGGTCATAAAAATGTCACCAGATACTATGCGTTCATTGGTGTTGAAATCATTGTGTGAGATATGTTTAGTTAACCCAATGAAATAGCTGGTGCAAAGTGTAGTCTACAATGCAATTTTGATTAACTTTTAACTTATTTTCACTAAGTGAAAGTTCAATCAAAAGACACTTTTATTTATGCATTCAATTTCCAAGATTTTTGAAAATTTGGATTATTTTCAAAAATTTGGATTATTTTGAAAATGGTGGGAGATTGTTGGACATTTTCAATAATAATAATGGAAACACGAAAGGAAGAAAGTCCTTTGAACAATTAAGATTGTTCAAGGGTTATGTTTGTTCAAGTAATTATATTGGAAAACAAACAATTATGTTTGTTGAAAAATAGACAATTATGATTGTTGGAAATAAACAATTGTGTTTATTTGAAACAGACACAATTGTGTTTGTTGGAATAGTAACTTAAGCTTATAAATAAACTTTTTTCGGGAACAAAAGAATACACTGAATAAACAAACAATAATCTCTCTTTCCTTTCTCAATATTCTCTAGGTTTTTTATATATTATTTTGCTGCAGGGCTATCTTATAGAAGTTAGGTAATCTTGTTATATATCGATGGATACTCAGTGGATTGATTTTGTCAGTGTAAAATGTGGTCAATCATTGGGCTTCATTGTATCTTCGAGGCTTATACGTGGTAACTCTTTTGCACACTATAATTAAGGGCTAACGAAATCTTAAGAAAAATAGCATTGTTACACGCCTTGAGGTCATTTCCTAATTTTCGAGTTTTGTGTTCCAACACTTTCAACCATAATAATGTAGGTTTGATCCATCAAAAAAATTATAACAATAAAATTCCATGATAAAGTTATTATTTTGTTTACTTTCTATTTCTCAATAGACTAAGATTCATTATGCACCATCTTTTTCTTTCTTTTTTTGTAACAACTATTTTAATACATAATACATATAAATTACATTCATAGTTATCTTTGTCTTTGGTCAAATTCAATCTTTAGTTAATCTGTTATTAGTTGAATGATTTCACTATATATTAAGATTCATTAACATGATCATATTGTGTTTTAATTAAATTATTGAATAAATGGATAAAACAATAACCACCTACATTTGTCGACATTTTTGTTTAATATATAAGGGAAATTTAGAATGTGAACACTTTATTAATATATTTAAATGAGAAAAAAATAATATCATGTTATTTAATTATGATATGATTTTAAAATTACATGATAAAGTTTTTATTTTCTTTCCTTGTTACTTTTCAAGGGAGTAAAAGCTCATTACTTACAATCTTTTTATTTAATTTTTCTCAACACCTACCTCTTTGAGTAAATAATAAATTGAGTAAATTTAGAACTAATATTTCTACCTTTCAAAAAAAAAATTTAGAACTAATACTTACAATCGGTAATAATTTTGTTATTAGTTGAATGATACCATAATTAAATTACAATCAGTCTTTGCACTTAAATCTAATCATTTCATGAAAAAATATTAAATTAGTTGTTAACAAACAATATCACACAAATTTAACAATAAATTTTACCATTTAAAACTCAAATAGTTAACACATGGAACATTTACATATTACAAATGTTGGGTTCTACTTGAGTGAAAACACACTTTCAACTATAATAACGTAAGTTTGGTTCATAAAAAAAACTATAATAATAAAATCGTGTGATAAAGTTATTATTTCATTTTCATTCTACTTATCAATCGAGTAAGGTTCATTACGTGCTTTGCTCTCTTTTTTTTGTAACACCACATAATTTAATACATATATATATATATATATATATATATATTAAATTCATAACTAACTTTGGTCATATTCAACCATTAGTTATTATCTTATTAGTAGAATGATACAATTATATATTAAGATTGCTTAATAAGATGATATTGTATTTTAATTAAATTGTTGAATAAATAAGTAAAGGAATAATCACGTACCTTTTTCAACATTTCAATTTAATATATAAGTGAAATTTAGAACTTGAACATTTTATTAATATATTTAATGAGAAAAAAAATGATATCATGTGAATTAATTATAATATGATTAAAGTTGTATTTTTTTTCCTTTTTACTTTTCAACGGAGAAAATTCTCATTGTTGACAATCTTTTTATGTCATTTTTTGCAATGCCTACAACTTTTAGTACATAATAAAAATTTAGACATAATATTTAAAACAACCCCTAAACTATTCAGAAAAATTCAATTAAACCTTTATATTTTTATTGAATTCAATTAAACCTTTATATTTTTATTTTGAGCAAAATAAGCTCGTGTATTTTTATTTTGATTCAAATAAGCCATTATAACTAATGATTGACTTAGTCAAAATATCATTTATCATTTTATACCACATAACTCTGACATGGCATTCTCGTGACATGTTGACATGTCATAATGAATGATAACGTGGTGTAATTAAGTAGCCATGTCACATTTTTTACCCTTCACATTAACGTCACGTCAATGTCACATGAACATAAAATGATAATAGACATTTTGATTAAAGGCAATTAGTTAACCATTAGTAACAATGACTTATTTGGCTCAAAACAAAGGAACAAATATTTGATTAAACGTAATAAAAGAATAAAGACTTATTTCAAGTTTTTTCAATAGTTTAGAGATTTTTAAAGCATTATACCAAAAATTTATTAAACTTAGAGTTAGTATTACAACCGTTAAGTATTTTGTTATTACTTGGATGATACCAAAATTTAGTTGCAATTAGTTTTTGCACTTAAATCTAATAATTACATGTAATAATTTTAAATTAGTTGTTGACATACATTCTCATAAGAAATTTAACAATAAGTTTTGTTATTCAAAAGTTAATTGTTAACGCTTGAAACCTTTAATCTTCACAAATATTAGGTTTTGTTTAAGTGAAAACATACTTTCAACTATAACAACATATGCTTAATCCATCAAAAAAACTATAAAAAAATATCACATAAAGTTATTATTTCTTTTTCTTTTTACTTCTCATTCGAGTTTTGCGTCGTCTTTTTTCTTTCCTTTTTTGCAACACCTATTTTAATGCATAATACATATAAAATAAATTCATAATTAACTTTGCATTTAGTCAAATTCAACTATTAGTTACTATGTTATTAGTTAAATAATACCACTATATATTAAGATTCTTTAATATTCCTTAATAAGATCGTATTGTGTTTTAATTAAATTATTGAATAAATGGAAAAAAGAATGATCACTTACATTTGTCGACAATGAAATTTAGAAGCTTAAAACTTTATTAATATATTTAAATGAGAAAAAAGATTGATATCTTGTGATTTAATCATAATATGATTTTAAAATCACATGATAAAATTGTTATTTTCTTTGCTTTCTACTTTTTAAAGGAACAAAAGCTAATTGCACAATCTTTTTCTTTCATTTGTTGCATCCCATATCTCTTTTAATACATAAAAAAATTGATTAAATTTAGAACTAGTATTACTAACGCTAATTATTTTGTTATTACTTGAATGATACCATAATTCTATTGCAATCAATCTTGCACTCAAATCTAATAGTTACTTTGATTAATGTTGAATTATTTGTTGGTGGACATTACGAGCCTGTTTAGTTTGGTTTTTTTTCTAACTTAAAAGCTCTTATGAAGTTTTTATGAAAAATAATAGCTTTTAAAATTAAGTTAAAATTATTTGGTAAATTTGTTTTTATAAGTTCTTTTTTATAAGTTATAATTTTGGTTAAAATTATCGCAGAGGGTATTTTTTTGAGAGGGTAATATTGTAATTATTTTTAATAGATGAGGATATTTTTGAAATAAAAATAAAAATTCTCTTGTATTTTTAAAAGAAAAGAAGAGAAAGCTCCTCACAAGAGCTTTTCTTGAAGCTTTTTTTTTTAAATTTTATTCTGAAAAAAACAGCTACTTTTTTTGAAGAGCTTTTCAAAATTTATGTTTGGCTTAACTTTTGTTTTTAAGAGATAAATAAGCTGAAAAAAAGTTAGGCCAAACAAACACTACAACAACAAATTTAACAAGAAATTTTGCTATCCAAAACTTAATTGGTAACACTTAGAACCTTTAATTGTTACCAATGTTGGGTTTTATTTGAGTGAAAAAACACTTTTAAATATAACAACGTACACTTGATACATAAGAAAACAATTACAATAAAATCAGATGATAAAGTTATTATTTCCCTTTCTTTCTACTTCTCAACCGAATAAGACTCATCATGCATTGTCTTTTTCTTTCTTTTTTTGTAACACCAAGTTTAATACATAATAAATGTAAATTAAATTCATAATCAACTCTATATTTGATCAAATTCAATCATTAGTTACTATATTTTAAGTTGAACGATGCAACTATATTTTAAGATTCATTAATAAGATCATATTATGTTTTAATTAAAGTGTTGAACAAATTGGTAAAAGAATGATCACATGTATTTGTCAACATTTTAGTTTAATTTATGAATGAAATTTAGAATCTAAACACTTTATTAATATATTTAAATGAAAAAAAATTATATCATGTGAGTTAATCATGATGTGATTTTAAAATCACGTAATGCAGTTTTTATTCTCTATCCTTTCTACTTTTCAATGGAGTAAAAGCTCATTACTTGCAATCTCTTTTTTTTCATTTTTTTGCATCATCTACTTTTTTGAATACATAATATATAAAAATTGATTAAATTTAGAACTAGTTTTATAAGAAATCGGATTAGACTTAAGAGTTATTGGTGCATTCATGGATTTTGTTTCAACTACATTGCATGGTTTCAAAGTGAAGAAAATGCATGATTGTTTATAAATTCGCTTGTCTCGTTGCTTGTAAAGCCTGACCTTATAAAATATTTGTCATGACATACATGTGATGGATAACATATTTGCATGCTATGAGAGTCCCAAAAAATTTACAAAAGTAGGTATTGTACTTAGAGGTACAACAAAGTTAATTTAAGCCTCGAACTAGATCAAATAAGAATTTTAAGGTGAAATTAAGAGCTTCACAGTCCAGGGATGACTTAAAATGGTAATTCGGAGTTTGAGGATCAATTTGGAGTCAAACCGGAATTTTCACTATCTAGGGGAAAATGGTCATTTGCCACCTAGGGATGAAATGAAAATTTTTAGAAACGATTTTTTGGCCCATTTGACTTATTGTAGTATAATTTGAGTATTGGAGTATGATTTGAGGTTGTGAAGTGAAAAATTGTAGTCTCGATATTTTTCAAAGCATAGGGGTAAAATGGTAATTTTGTCACCCTAGTGGCAAAATTGTAATTTTACACCACCAACACTTGTCATGCTCATAGAATTCATTCATTGATTTTTTATGTTATGGATAAGTGAGAAAATATATGTGATAGAGATAAAAAGTTTAAATTTTTAAAGTTTTAAAAATGGACCAATAAGAAAATGACAAGTGTCAAGCTTAGAATATATTATTTTTTAAATTAAAAATCAGCATAAATCAGCCTATTATCTCTCCAAATATTTGGCCAAGCAAGGAAAAGAAGGAAACAAAGGAAGAACAAACCCTAGGTGGAGAATTTCAAGAGAAAAAGTGTGAAAAATCAAGGAAAACAAGTGAAAAAGGTAAGATTTTTCAATTTAAACTTGAAATCTATTTTCCTTAAGCATTTCTCCTTTTTTTCATGGTTAAATTACATGTTTTCGTGATGAATTCATGGCTGGTCAAAATGGGTATGGAGAGAGAAAGATGTTGGATTGAATTGATTTTAAGATATGTTAGTGTTTTTAGTTAGTTTAGCATATTTAGAAGCAAACAATAAGAAAAGAATCCATTTTCCCCATGAATCTTTATTGGCCGAATCTTCCTTGATGTGTGTGGATGATGGATTGTTATTATTTCAAGAGAAATGGCTTAGAAAATGATGAATAATGGTGAGAAAAATTAAATACGAAAAATCACGGTGTTAGTGCACTATAATGGCTGAATTTTTCCATGAAGAAATGGGAGGGTTTTGATGCTGAAATTGGTGTTATTTGAATAATATTTGGTGAATTGAGGTATTAGAAAAGAAATGGAGTAATTTGGGATTAAATTAGATGCGTTAGTAATTAATCGGGTGATAAGACGAATTTGGCCAGTACCGAAATTTAGATGGTTACTCGTGCATTTTGCATTCCATATCATGCATTAGTAGTTTAAATTAGTTTAATTTCGATTTAGTACTAATGTAGTGAGTTTCTCGATTTTGTATTGTGTCAAGGTGGTGAGTCTTTCGATAAAGGCAATGAAATTGCACCCGAGGACCAGTAGTCTGAGTACTTTAGAAATATGCACTCTAGACATTGTGAGTAAACTTACTATCATTTTAATTATCTAGGGTGATTTTTAGATGATTTCACGAATTCTATGGAAAAAGGGTTTTAAAAAGGTAAATTTTCATGTTTTATGAATAAATGTGTTTCAATGAAATTAATTTATAAATTCTTTTGAAATTAATAATGATGTTGAAAAATAGAGTACACGGAGACTGTTAATTGTTGCAATTCGATTGTTTAAATTGATTGGCTCATGATAAATCGGCATGATTGGTTGGTTGGCAATTGTATTGAAATACGAATTGTTTGGTTGCCTTGAAAGGCTACGAATTACAAAAACTGTCATATCATGTTATTGAATTTTATGGTATGGTGGATTATATATTAATTAATCACTATAGTAGGGGGTTTCTATGGACCAACCTTTTAGAGGGGCACGGTAAACCCCATTATATTCTTACCTCGAACGGAGAGGCGCGTAGGGTATCTCCTGAGGTAAAGCTTAGGGTTCACTTCACCCCAAACCACCACGTGAAAGGGAACTCAGCCAACGCCAAGGAACGACTATGTTTTCAAAATAAAAACATGATTTATGCGAAATGTGAATTTTAACAGCCTTGGCGGTCTCGGTAGGATGCCTAGGCCAAGTTATCCCCGAGAATGGATTTATGGCACATGCCTAGTTTTATGAGATTCATAAGCCTTTTTACGTATTTTGAATGAAATGTGTTCTAATGCTATGACCCAATTTACGATGATTCACTTGATCGTCTCCATGTACTCAACTCTAGATGTTTATGATGATGTTTGTTTACTCACTGGGATTTTATAATCTCACCACCGTCCTTTCCATCCATTTCAAGCTCAGATTAGATTGTAGATAGCTGATCTCATCGAAGACTAATATGGGATTTGCATTCTCTAAATTGTAGGTTCATAGTCCTCTTTACTTTTGGTTATTCGGAAGTCCACTGGTTATTGTAAATTAAATTAAATACTCTGGTTTATTGTATTACAGTATGTATGAATTTATTTTGCTTTTACGCTACAAAAATTATCTACGTATAACTCTAAAAATATTGTTTAATAAAAAATAGAATATTTTACTTAATATTTGTTTTATTTTCTTATTATATCCAAATAATCATAATTTCATTTTAAATGGAGGTTTTAGACTTTTAAACTTATTTTTAATCATAAATTATATGTTTTGTACTTGTATTCTATATTTTAGCTGGTTTCAAAATTTTTGAAAAAAATGACTAAAATACCCATGTGGTAAGAAAATTATTATTTTATTTGTTTTAAGTTGGAAACAGTTTAAAATCTTTTAGAACATAATATTTGGCAACGGTTGCTCACAGGGAAAATGAGAAACTGATATTAAGCCTTGCGAGGTTTCGGGTTAACATTCTGGGTAATAAGTGTCTACCGAAACACCGTGACGGTTGTCACGGGCTCAAGGGGAGTACCGGGTCGTGACAATTCGATTGGTATAAGAGCTTTTGGTTTTAAAGATCAGAGTTTTTAGTTTTAAAGTCGTTTTAAAATTTACAGTGTTAGTGTGGCCCCTAGTTAAGTTAAGTTAAGTTAGGTTAGGTCGAATAGAATGCATACATCTGCATATAGAGCCTAAGGTTGCCTAAACTTACTCGTATTCTTTTATAGATTATAATGCCTCATCGTCGCGGACGCCCACCTCTCACTAGATCGGTTGGGAGGGAAAGAGGTCGTTCTCAACGTCATCAGCTAGATACAGTAGAGGAAAATCAACTGCATCCACTATTCAGGCAGCACCTGCTGTTGAGCAGGCCAAGACTCCTCCACATCCTCCACATCCTTTACATCATCCGCCACCCACTGGCATTCCTGTCATGTTTCCTGAGACAGCACAGACATTGGCAGCTTTTTTTATCGCAATGGTTGGTCAAGCTCAGACTGGTCAAGTTCCACCTATAGGACCACTAGTTACTCCTTCAGTTCCGCCAATACAAGATGTATCCATTTCTAAGAAGCTGAAAAAGGCTCGACAACTTGGTTACATGTCTTTCACCGATGAGTTGGATGCCACCGTGGCAAAAGACTAGATTAAGCAGGTTTCAGAGACTTTCTCTGACATGAGATTAGAAGACGATATGAAGCTAATGGTGGCTACGAGATTACTAGAGAAGAGGGCTTGTACCTAGTGAAATTCGACGAAGTCTCGTTCCATTACTCCTCAGACATGGTTTGACTTTCTCAGGGAATTTGATGGTCAGTATTTCACTTACTTTCATCAGAAAGAAAAGAAAAGAGAATTTATGAGCTTGAAACAAAAAAATCTAACTGTAGAAGAGTACGAGACTTGTTTTAACAAATTGATGTTATATGTGGCGAATTTGGTGAAATCTGAGCAGGATCAAGCTAATTATTTTGAGGAAAGACTCCGTAATGAGATTAGAGAGCGGATGACAGTGACTGGTAGGGATCCACATAAAGAGGTGGTATAGATGGCTTTACGGGTTGAGAAGCTCGCGACTGAGACTAGGAGGATTCGGACCGAGTTTGTAAAAAGAAAGAATCTTGGTGTATCTTCTAGTCAACCACCAAAGAGAGGCAAGGACTCAGCGACTTCAGGGAGCACTACTTCTATTTTAGTGACATCTCTTGAACCTCCATTTCCACCATCACAACAGAGACCTTCGAGGTTTGGCAGATCCGCTATGACTGGTTCTAGAAAGAGTTTCGGGGGTCCTGATAGATGCAGAAATTACGAAAAAAGTCATTTTAGGTTGTGTAAAAAGCCAACAAGATGTTTTCAATGCGGACAGACAGGTCACATTAGAAATGACTATCCACAGTTGGGACGAGGTACAACAGCTGCTTCATCTCCACCTACTCGTACAGATATATAGAGGAGATATTCTTTTGGGTTACCATCGAGGCAAGGAGTGGCTATGCAGTCTGGTGAAGAGAGTAACACCTCAACATATCCACCTTCGATGCCACAGACTCGTACTTCGACAAGAGTCTTCGTTGTGACGGAAGATGAAGCACGGGTCTGACTTGGAGCAGTGACAGGTACCATGTCTTTATTTGATAAAGATGCTTATATTTTGATAGATTCTAGCTCAGATAGGTCTTATGTGAGTATAGCATTTGCATCAATTACTAATAGAAACCTGTCACCATTAGAGGGAAAAATTATAATTCACACCCCTTTAGGAGAAAAGCTAGTTAGAAACAGTTGTTATAGAGATTGTGGAGTAATTATTGGTGAGGAATAATTTAGGGGTGACTTGATTCCTCTAGAGATCCAAGATTTTGATTTGATATTGGGTATGGACTGGTTAACTGCACATAGGGCAAACGAGGATTATTTTCAGAAAGAAGTTGTTCTTAGGAATTCGGAGGGAATAGAGATTGTATTTGCAGGGGAACATCGAGTATTACCGTCCTATGTAATCTCGACCATCAAAGCTTTAAAACTAGTGCAGAAAGGGTATTCGACTTATTTGGCTCAAGTGATAGATACTTCAAAGGGGGAACTTAAGTTAGAGGATGTCCCAATAGTAAGTGAGTTTCTTGATGTATTTTCTGATGATTTACTGAAACTACATCTTAATCGAGAGCTTGAGTTCCCTATTGAATTACTTTCGGGTACCGCACCTATTTCTATCCCTCCATATCGAATGGCTTCGATGGAGTTGAAAGAACTGAAAGTCCAGTTGCAAGATTTGGTGGATAAAGGTTTCATTTGCCCTAGCCTTTCTCCTTAGGGAGCACCAATCCTATTTGTAAAGAAGAATGATGGCACTCTTCGATTGTGAATTGATTACCGTCAACTGAACCAAGTGACCATCAAGAATAAATACCCTTTACCCCGGATTGATGATCTTTTTGATCAATTACGAGGTGTTATGGTGTTCCTTAAGATTGATTTGAGGTTTGGGTATTATCAGTTAAAAATTAGTGAGCAGGATGTACCCAAGACTGCCTTCAAGACGTGTTATGGGCATTATGAGTTTCTGGTGATGCCGTTTGGTTTGACTAATGCCCCGACAGTTTTTATGGATCTTATGAACAAGGTGTTCCATCCATACTTAGATAAGTTCGTCATAGTATTCATAAATGACATCCTGGTTTATTCGAAGAATGATGATGAACATGCTGTCCATTTGCGCATTGTGTTGCAAACTTTGCATGAGAGACAACTCTATGCCAAGTTCTCTAAATGTGAGTTCTGGTTAAAGGAAGTGGTTTTCTTGGGACATGTTGTGTCTGGAGCTGGAATTTATGTCGATCCCAAGAAGATTAAGGCAATCTTACAATGGGAGCAACCAAAAACTGTAACTGAGATTCGCAGTTTTCTTGGCTTAGCTGGTTATTATCGGAGATTTGTTCAGGGATTTTCATTGATAGCAACTCCTCTGACTCGTTTGACTCGTAAAGGAGTTAAGTTTAAGTGGGATGATGTTTGTGAGAATCGATTTCAGGAGCTAAAGATCCGGTTAACCTCCGCTCTCGTTTTAACACTTCCTATTAATGGAAAAGAATTTGTGGTATACAGTGATGCATCTAAGTTGAGATTAGGGTGTGTATTAATGTAGGATGAGAAAGTAATATCTTATGCTTCCCGACAGTTAAAAAAGATGAGACGAATTACCTTACTCATGACTTGGAGTTAGCAGCAGTAGTCTTCGCATTAAAGATTTGGAGACATTATTTATATGGTGAGCGTTGTCGGATTTTTACTGATCATAAAAGCTTGAAATATTTGCTCACCTAGAAAGAGCTTAACTTGAGACAGAGACGATGGTTGGAGTTGATTAAGGATTACGACTTGGTGATTGATTATCATCCGGGAAAGGTAAATGTTGTAGTGGAAGCTTTAAGTCGTAAATCCTCATATTCGCTAGTTGTACTTTAGAGTTCTTATTTTTCGATATTACTTGAGATGAAATCTCTAGGGTTCCAGCTGAATAATAGTGAGGATGGAACCCTACTTGCTAGTTTCATTGTGAGACCTTCATTGTTGAATTAGATCAGAGAATTGTAAAAATCCGATGATTAGTTCAAGCAGGAAGTTCAAAAGCTGTAAAATGGAGAAACTAGTGACTTTAGACTCAACGATGATGGTACTTTGATGCTTAGAGACCGAATTTGTGTCCCTAAGGATGATCAGTTGAGACGAGCTATTTTGGAGGAAGCTCATTCTTCCGCCTACGCTTTACATCCCAGAAGCACCAAGATGTGTCAGACTATTAAAGAAAGTTATTGGTGGCCGGGTATGAAACGAGACATAGCAGAGTTTGTAGCAAAATGTCTCGCATGCCAACAGATCAAGGCGGAGCATCAAAAATCGTCAGGTACTCTTCAGCCTTTACCGATTCCTGAATGAAAGTGGGAAAACATGACTATGGACTTTGTATTCGGTTTGCCCAGGACACAGAGTGGGAAGGATGCTATTTGGGTGATTGTGGATAGACTGACTAAGTTTGCTCATTTCTTGGCTATCCATAGCACGTATTCTATTGAGAAACTGGCAAACCTTTATAAAGATGAGATTGTGAGATTACACGGAGTTGCAGTTTCTATTGTGTCAGATCGAGACCCTTGGTTTACTTTTCGATTTTGGCTGAAATTTTAGGAAGCTCTCGGAACTAAATAAAGATTTAGTACTGCCTTTCATCCAAAGACTGATGGTCAATCTGAAAGGACTATTCAAACTTTAGAAGATATGCTACGAGCTTGTGTCATTGACTTCATTGGGAGTTGGAACAAACACTTGCCATTGGTGGAGTTCGCGTATAATAACAGTTTTAAGTCTAGTATTGGGATGGTAGCATACGAGGCTTTGTATGGAAGGAAGTGCCGAACTCCACTCTGTTGGGATGAAGTAGGAGAGAGGAAATTGGTTAATGTGGAATTGATTGATCTGAGAAATGACAAAATCAAGGTTATCGGAGAGTGGTTAAAGACAGCTCAAGATAGGCAGAAGAATTATTCTGATAGATGAAGGAAAGATTTGGAGTTTGAAGTTAACGATAAAGTTTTTCTTAAGGTTTCTCCTTGGAAAGGTAATAATTTGGAAATTTTGAAGTATTAAATCTTATTTGATTAAACTATTGTGATAATTTATTGTATTTATTGGATAATGGAAAATGTGATTCGATTCACGAAGAGGGGAAAGCTTAATCCGAGATACATTGGACCCTTTCGTATCATTGAAAGGATTGGGCCAATGGCTTACAAACTTGAATTACCCCTAGAGTTAGATCAGATTCATAATGTCTTCAACGTCTCGATGTTGAAAAAGTATGTTCTCGATCCCTCCCACATTTTAGAGACACCACCAATTAAGTTGCATGAAGATTTGAAGTTCGAGGTATAACCCGTACATATTCTAGATCGAAAGGATCGAGTGCTAAGGAACAAAAGCATTCCAATGGTGATAGTATTGTGGAAAAATGCTCGAATGGAAGAGATGACGTGGGAAGTCGAGCGCCAAATGAGAAACCAATATCAGCATCTTTTCTTGGAATCTGGTAAGTGAAATTTTGAGGTTAAAATTTTATTTTAAGGAGGGTAGTGCTGTAAAGCCTGTCCTTATAAAATATTTTTCATGACATACATGTGATGGATAGCATGTTTGCATGCTATGAGAGTCCTGAAAAATTTACAAAAGTAAGTATTGTACTTAGAAGTACAACAAAGTTGATTTAAACTTCAAACTAGATCAAATCAGAATTTTAAGGTGAAATTAAGAGCTTCACAGTCCAAAGATGACTCAAAATGGTAATTCGGAGTTTGAGGATCAATTTGGAGTCAAACTGAAATTTTCACTATCTAGGGGCAAAATGGTCATTTGCCACCTGGGGATGAAATGAGAATTTTTAGAAAAGATTTTTTGACCCCATTTGACTTATTGGAGTATGATTTGAGGTTGAGAAGTGAAAAATGATAATCTCGGTATTTTTCGAAGCATAGGGGTAAAATGGTAATTTTGTCACCCTAGTGGCAAAATTGTAATTTTACACCACCAACACTTGTCATGCTCATAGAATTCATTCATTGATTTTTTTATGTTATGGATAAGTGAGAAAATACATGTGATGGAGATAAAAAGTTTAAATTTTTAAAGTTTTAAAAATGGACCAATAAGAAAATGACAAGTGGCAAGCTTAGAATATATTATTTTAGCTTAAAAATCAGCATAAATCAGCCTATTATCTCTCCAAATATTCGGCCAAGTAAGGAAAAGAAGGAAACAAAGGAAGAACAAACCCTAGGTGGAGAATTTCAAGAGAAAAAGTGTGGAAAATCAAGGAAAATAAGTGAAAAGGTTAGATTTTTCAATTTAAACTTGAAATCTATTTTCCTTAAGCATTTCTCCTTATTTTCCATGGTTAAATTACATGTTTTCGCGATGAATTCATGGCTGGTCAAAATGGGTATGGAGAGAGAAAGATGTTGGATTGAATTGATTTTAAGATATGTTAGTGTTTTTAGTTAGTTTAGCATATTTAGAAGCAGAACAAAAAGAAAAGAATCTATTTTTCCTATGAATCTTTATTGGCTGAATCTTCCTTGATGTGTGTGGATGATGGATTGTTATTATTTCAAGAGAAATGGCTTAGAAAATGATGAATAATGGTGAGAAAAATTAAATAGGAAAAATCACGATGTTAGTGCACTATAATGGCCGAATTTTTTCATGAAGAAATGGGAAGGTTTTGATGCTGAATTTGGTGTTATTTGAATAATGCTCGGTGAATTGAGGTATTAGAAAAGAAATAGAGTAACTTAGGATTAAATTGGACGCGTTAGTAATTAATCAGGTGATAAGACGAATTTGGTCGGTACTAAAATTTAGATGGTTACTCGTGCATTTTGCATTCCATATCAAGCATTAGTAGTCTAAATTAGTTTAATTTCCATATCATCATTCTTCGAATAAACCAAAATGTCATCTATGAATACTATCACAAACTTATCCAAGTATGGATGGAACACCTTGTTCATAAGACCCGTAAAAGCTGTCGGGGCATTAGTCAAACCAAACAGCATCACTAGAAACTCATAATGCCCATAACGCGTCCCAAAAGTAGTCTTGGGTACATCTTGCTCCTTAATCTTCAACTGATAATACCCAGACCTCAAATCAATCTTAGAGAACATCATAGCACCTCGTAATTGATCAAAAAGATCATCAATCCAGAGTAAAGGGTATTTATTCTTGATGGTCACTCGGTTCAGCTGACGGTAATCGATACACAATCGAAAAGTGCCATCCTTCTTCTTTACAAATAGGACTGGTGCTCTCCAAGGAGAAGTGTTAGGGCGAATAAAATTCTTATCCACCAAATCTTGCAACTGGACCTTCAATTCCTTCAACTCTGCCAGAGCCATTAGATACGGAAGGATAAAAATAGGTGTTGTACCCGAAAGTAAATCAATAGAGAACTCAACCTCTCGATCAAGAGGTAGTATCTGTAAATCATCAAAAAATACATCAGGAAACTCACTTACTATTGAGACATCCTCTAACTTAGGTTCCCCCTTTGAAGTATCGATCACGTGAGCCAAATAAGCTGGATACCCTTTCTGCACTAGTTTCAAAGCTTTGATGGCCAAGATTACACAAGACGGTAAAACTCGACGTTCCTCTACAAATATAATCTTTGCTCCCTCCGAATTTCGAATAACAACTTCTTTCCTAAAACAATCCACATTCGCCTGATGTGCAGTTAACCAGTTCATACCCAATATCAAATCAAAATCTTGGATCTCTAGAAGAATCAAGTCTCCCCTAAATTCTTTCTCACCTACCCTTACCTCATAATCTCTATAACAACTGTTTCTAACTAGCTTTTCTCTTAAAAAGGTGTTAACTACAATTTCTTCCTCTAATGGTGATAGGTTTCTATTAAATTGATGCAAATACCGTGCTCACATACGACTTATCTAAGCCAGAATCTATTAAAATATAAGCATCTTTATCAAATAAAGACATACTACCTGTCACTGCTCCAAGTAGGACCAGTGCCTCATCTTCCATCACAATAAAAACCCTTGTCGAGGTACGAGTCTGTGGTCTTGAAGATGGATATGCCGGGGTGTTACTCTCTACACCAAACTGTATAGCCACTCCCTACCTCGGTGGTAACCCAAAAAGATCTCTCCTCTGTATATCCGTACGAGCTGATAGAGATGGAGCAGTTACAGTAGCTCGTCTCAACTGTGGGCAATCACTCTTGAAGTGACCTGACTGACCACAATGATAACATCGTACTGGTGCCCTACACTGCCCAACATGATTCTTCCAACACCTCTTGCATATATCATAACCTCCATAACTCTTCCCCAAAGTAGTCATCTCAGATCTATTAAATCTTGGAGGCCTATGATGTGTCTGTGAAAATGGGGGTTGAGGAGATGTCACCAAAAAATAGGAAGTACTCCCTGAAATAGATGAGTCTTTGCCTCTTTTTACTGGCTAACTAGAAGATATACTAGGATTTCACCTTTTTGCAAACTCGATCTGAATCCTCTTATTCTTAATCGCGAGCTTCTCAGCCCGTAAAGCCATTTGTACCACCTCCTTATGTGGCTCCCTACCCGTCACTGTCATCCGCTCTCTAATCTCATTACGGAGCCTCCCTCGAAATAACTGACCTGATCCTGCTCAGATTTCACCAGAGCCAACATATATAACATCAACTCATTAAAACAAGTCTCGTACTCCTCTACCGTTAAATTTTCTTGTTTCAAGCTCAAAATTCTCTCTTCTTTTCTTTCTGATGGAAATAAGTGAAATACTGATCGTCGAATTCCTTGAGAAAGTCAGACCATGTCAAAGGAGTAGTGGAACGGGACTTCACCGAATTTCATCAGGTACGAGCCCTCTTCTCTAGCAATCTTGTAGCCACCAATAGCTTCATATCATCATCCAACCTCATATTAGAGAGTGTCTCTTAAACTTGATTAACCTAGTCTTTGGCCACGGTGGCATCCAACTCACTCATGAAAGAAACACAACCCAATTGTCTAGCCTCCTTCAACTTCTTAGAAATGGATACATCATGTACTGATGGAACTGAAAGAGTAACTGGAGGCACTATAGGTGGAGCCTGACCAGTCTGAGCTTGACCAGCCATTACGGTAAAGAAAGCTGCCAATGCCTGTGCTGCCTCAGTAGGCATGGCGGGAATACCAGTAGGTGACGGAGGATGTGGAGGATGTAGAGGAGTCTCGATCTGCTCAGCAGCAGGTGCTGCCCGAATGGTAGACGCAGTCGATTCTTCCCCTACTGCATCCAGCTGACGACGTTGACAACGACTTTTTCCCCTCCCAACCGATCTAGTGAGATGTGGGCGTCTGTGTCGATGAGGCATAATAATCTATAAGAGAAAACGAGCAAGTTTAGGGAACCTTAGGCTCTATATGCAAATGTATGCATTCTATTCAACCAACCTAACTTAATCTAGGGTCACTCTGATATTGTAAATTTTTTTTTAAACCACTTTAAAACTAAAAACTCTTATTTTTAAAACCAAAAGCTCTGATACTAATCGAATTGTCATGACCTGGTACCCCCCTCGAGCCCGTGACAACCGCCGAGGTACCCCGATAGACACTTATTTTCGAAAATGCCAATTGGGACCCCGCAAGGCTTAATATCAATATCTCATTTCCCTCGTGAGTAACCGTTGCCGAAAATCATGTTTTAGAAGATTTTAAGCTGTTTCCAACTCAAAACAAATAAAATAATAATTTCCATCTCACAGGAGTATTTTAGTTATTTTTTTCTAAAAATTTCGAAACCGGCTAAAATGTAATATACGAGTACAAAACATATAATTCATAATCAAAAGTGAGTTTTAAAGTCTAAAATCTTCATTTAAAACGAAATTTCGATTATTTGGATCTAATAAGAAAATAAAAGAAATGTTAAGTAAAATATTCTATTTTCTTATAAAATAATATTTTTAGAGTTATACGCAAATAATTTTTGTAGCGTAAAAGTTAAATAAATTCATACATACTGTAATACAGTAAGCCAAAGTATTTAATTTAATTTACAATAATAAATGGGCCCCCGAATAAACAACAGTAAATAGGACTATAAACCTATAGTTTGAAGAATGCAAACCTAACGGTAGTCCTCGATGAGATCAGCTATTTACAGTCTAATCTGAGCCTGAAATGGAGGGAAAGAATGGTGGTGAGATTATAAAATCCCAGTGAGTAAACAAACATCATTCAAAAGATCTAAAGTCCGAGTAAAAGAAGACTATTAAAACATTTCATCCAAATAAGTTTTTCATAACATAAGTATTCATTTCATTTAAATAGTCAACATGGCTTATGAGTATTTTAAAAAAAACTTAGCTTCTGCCAAAATCATTCTCGAGAATACCTTGGCCGAGGCATCTTACCGAGTCCTCTAAGATTGTAAAAATTTCGTATACACGAAAACATACTTTTAGTTTGAAAAACACAGCTGTTCCTTGGCGTTAGCGGAGTTCATCGCACAAGGTGGTTCGGCGTGACGTGGACTCTAACCATACCTCAGGAGATACCCTACGCGCCTCTCCGACCGAGGTACATATTTATATCTGGATTTTGTGCCCCTCTAATAGGCTGGTCCACAGAATCCGCCCACTACAGCAAGCTAAACCCACCATATAATAAAATTTTAACAGTATAACAAAGCTAATATAATACTACCCAGCCTGCAAGGGTAAAATAAAATAATTCATACAATTCATAAAACACAGCCCAACCAGTCATGCCAACACAATAACAATATAACATAAGCCATCAATTTCCAATCATAAATTTACAACATACCGGTGGTCTCCAATTACTCTATTTTCAAAATCGTTATTTCGTTTCAAGACAATTTATAAAGTCTTTTCATTTAAACACATTTTGTATACAAAACATAAAAATTTACCATTTGAACTCATTTTCATAAAATTCACCAAAACTGAATAAAAACATACTTTAAATAATTAAAATGAGGGTAAGGTTACTCACAATGTCTAGAGTGGGGATTTTCGAAATACTCAGACTACTGGTCCTTGGGTACAATTCCCTTGCCTTTATCGGAGGACTCACCACCTTGACACAATACAAAATCGAGAAATTCACCACATTGGTATTAAATTGAAATTAAACTAATTTAGACTACTAATGCATGATATGGAATGTAAAATGTCCGATTAATCGCTTAAATGTAATATTCGACCTAAGTCACACTATACTCGGTCTAATCGGCTAAAATCTCCAATATAATTCCAAATCAATTCTTTTCACTTTTTACACTCCAATTATACCTAAATTACCTCAGTGACTGTGAATGAGATTCAATTTATCAGTCTTAGGTCAATAATCACACATGTCTATACATTGAGAAAAATTCAAATTTTCACACCAAAATTTCCCATTTAATTTCTAGCCTCACCAAACATCAAATATCACCAAAATATCATGAAATATCATCAATTTCAGCCTCAATATTCTCCCTAGAAAATTCGGCCTCTTATGGGTAATGGGAGAAAATGAATTTTTTTCTTGTTGTTTTGTTTCTAAATATGCTAAACTAACTAAAAACACTAACATAACTTAGAATCAAATCAATCCAACTTCATTCTCTCTCCATACCCATTTGGTCAGCCATGAATTCATCATGAAAACATAAAATTTAATCAT
>NC_030851.1:32821176-32889252 GCF_000208745.1 Theobroma cacao
AAGAAATTTTACCTTTGATTGCTTGATTCCTTGAAATCCCACACTTTTTCTTCAATTTTCCCACCTAGGTTTTGTGTTTTTCCTTTCCTCTCTTTGTTCTTACTATGGCCGGCCACATGAAGAGAAAATGGGATAAATATGGGCTGATTTTTATAGAAAATAATAAAATATCCTTACTTGACACATGTCACATGCTTATTAGTCCATTTTTTTTTTTATACTTTAATAATTATGCTTCCATTCTCCACCACATGATTAGTCAAAGGTCAAAATGAGGATAAGGGAAGACCATGTGCTGGACAAGTGTCCTGGTGGTGAAAAATTACGATTTTGCCCCTATGGTGGTAAAATTACCATTTTACCCCTATGCTCCGAAAAATACCAGGATTATAATTTTTCACTTTCAACCTCAAATTATACTCCAATAAGTCAAATATGATCAAAATCTTTCAAAAAAACTCCCATTTTGTCCTCAAGTGGCAAAATTACCATTTTACCCCTAGATAGCGAAATTTCCAATTTGACTCCAATTCGATCCTCGAACTCCAAATCACCATTTTAAGTCATTCTGAGACTTTAAAATTCTCAATTTCACCTTAAATTCTCTATTTGACCTAGTTCGAAGCTTAGTTCAACTTAGTTATACTATTAAGTACATTATCGGCTTTTAACGATTTTCGGGGCTTTCCTAGCATGCAAACATGCTATCCATCATAGGCATGTCATGACAAGTATTTTATAAGGTCAGGCTTTACAACATATCATTCTATCCATGTGACTCTTATGTGACATGTTGACATGTCATAATGGATAACATGTCATGATTACATCAATGTCATGCTAATGTCATATGGATATAAAATGACAATGGATATTTTGATTAATAACAATTAGTCAACTATTAGTTATAAAGGCTTATTTGACCCAAAATAAAAATATAAAGGTTTAATTGAACATAATAGAAGAATAATGACTTATTTGAATTTTCTTAAATAGTTTAGAAACTTTTTTGAGAATTTTACCAAAAAGTTATTAAATTTTAAGCTAGTATTACAACTGCTAAGTATTTTGTTATTACTTGAATGATACCAAAATTTAGTTATAATCAAATCTAATAATTACATGGAATAATGTTAAATTATTTGTTGATAGACATTCTCATAAGAAATGTAATAATAAATTTTGCTAATCAGAAGTCAATCATTAACACTTGAAACTGTTAATCGTTACAAATGTTTGTTCTGTTTGAGTGGAAACACACTTTCAACTATAAAATCACATGATAAAGTTATTATTTTATTTTCTTTCTACTTCTCAACCGAGTAAGGTTTATTATGCGTTGTCTTTTTCTTTTTTTTTTTATAACACCGTTTTTCATATATAATATATGTAAATTAAATTCATAACTTTGTATTTGATCAAATTCTACCATTTGTTACTATGTTATTAGTTGAATAATACTATAACGACATAATATCTAAAAAAGCCCCTAAACTATTCAGGAAAATTTAAATAAGCCTTCATAAATTTATTACGTTCAATCAAGCCCTTATACTTTTATTTTGAGCCAAATAAGCTTTTATACTTTTATTTTGAATCAAATAAGCTCTTATGACTAATGATTGACTTAGCGAAAATGTCATTTGTCATTTTATATCGCATAGTGCTAATGTGGTATACTAACATATCTAATTGATAATAATATGACATATTGATATATCATAATTGATATTGACATGACATGTTAATTTCGCATGATAACATGACCATATGACATTTTTTACTCTTCACATTAATGCCATGCCCGTGCGATGTGGATACAAAATGACAAGTAGCATTTTAACTAATGACAAGTAGCATTTTAACTAATGACAATTAATAAATCATTAATCATAAGGGCTTATTTGATTCCAAATAGAAGTACAAGGATTTGATTGAATGCAATAAAAGAATAATAGCTTATTTGAATTTTCTTGAATAGTTTATGAATTTATTTAAGCATTATGCATACCAAAATATATTAAGATTCCTTAATAAGATCCTATTGTGTTTTAATTAAATTATTGAAAAAAAAAGGTAAAAGAATGATCACCTGCATTTGTTGACGTTTCAATTTAATTATTTATGAGTGAAATTTGGAACCTGAACACTTTATTAATATATTTAAATGAGAAAAAAATTGTATCTAGTGATTTAATCACAATATGATTTTAAAATCAAGTGATAAAGTTGCTATTTTCTTTCTTTTGTATTTTTTAGCCGAATTAAAGCTCATTACGTGCAATCTTTTCTTTGATTTTTTTTCCAATGCCTACCTCTTTTAATACATAATAAAAATTGATTAAATTTAGAATTAGTATTACAAGTGCTAATCATTTTTTTTGGGTATAGTGCTATTTGTTTTGTTATTATTTGAATGATACCATAATTCGGTTGTTTAATTAGTTGTCGACAACATTGTCACACTAAATTTAGCAATAAATTTCACTATTCAAAACTTAATCATTAATGATTGGAATGTTGGATTCTATTTGAGTGAAAACACACTTTCAACTTTTAACTATAATAACGTACATTTAATACAACAGAAAAACGATAACAATAAAATTATATGATAAAGCTATTATTTACTTTTTCTTCTACTTCTCAATTAAGTAAAGTTCGTTATGTGTCGTTTTTATTTTCTTTTTTGGTAACATCAATTTTAATACATAATACATATAAATTAACTTCATAACTAACTTTGTATTTGATCAATAAAAGAATGATTGTTTTTATTTGTTGACATTTGCGTTTAATATATGAGTGAAATTTAAAATTTGAATATTTTATTAAAATATATAAATGAAGAAAATGATATCGTGTAATTTAATCATAATATGATTTTTAAAGTTACGTGATAAATTTGTTATTTTCTTTTTTTTTATTTACTTTTGAATGGAGTAAAAGCTGATTAAGCGCCGTCTTTTGTTTTCATTTTTTGCAATGTGTACCTCTTTTAATACATAATAAAATTTGTTTAAATTTAGAATTAGTATTACAACAGCTAATAATTAGCTTGGAATAATGTTGAATTAGTTATTGACAGACAATATAGGAAAATTTTAATAATAAATTTTAACATTCAAAACTATAACAGCATTTGAAAAGAAAGTAGTGTTTCCGTAGCACATTTTGTGATATTGCCAGAAAAAACTGATGTCTGTTCACATAGCCAGCAAATTGTGCATTGGATCTTCAAGGCCCCCTTGGAATTTTCCTTTTTCTTTTAACAACTTTCCAGTGTTTTCCTTGAGAGGGAAAAGTGAAAAGATAGACACAACCATTCTTATCTCTTGTCAAAGCTACCATATATAGTTTTCATTTACAGAAGAATCTGCTCTGGTCCTTAATTAGACCTTTAGTTAGGTACACCAACAAAAACTCTCTCCTTATAGTAAGTACATCTCGATTCTGTCATTCATAATTCCGAGATTTTCTGCCTTTTAAGGCTTTTTTTTTTTTGTTTTCATTCCCTTTGCAGAAAATCCGACAGTTTCGTGGGAATTAGAGTACCTTGCACCTCCCTCCCCTCTATATATACATATCCACATTCTACAAGCCCTGCACTGGGTCCCTAATAATTTAACTTTCGAAAATTACTTTCATTTCGTTTTCAAATACTATTGCACAAGCCAAGATGGTGGTCGGCTTTGAGAAGGCAGCTTCCGCTACCAAATCCGTCATGTCATCCGGCAAAAAGACGCCTGCTACTCTCTCCTCGGACTCTGTCATCAACTTTGCTCGGTGAGTGCATCGCCCGCATTTATATCTTTGACAATGGCATGTTTTTTGTTTCCCTTTCCATGGGGTTGTGACTGTTACATTAGTATTCCACTTTATTTAATAATCCTAACACTCCACTCCAATATTGTTTGCATAGTAATCCTATTTTGATGCATTCAAGGAGATATATTTATATACACAGACGTAGATATCGTATATGCTTTAGCTAGCTTTCAGATTATTGCCTGTCAAAGCGATGGAATTTTTTTCATACAGTGGTGATCCTACGATGTACCATTCATACTGGAGCAAGTTGGGAGACAGGTGTACGATGGTGATCCCCGGCAATGATTTGATGAGCTACTTCAGCGACGCGGGGAACTTGTGCTGGTTTTTTATGCCAGAGCTGGATCATGCCGTCAGGAGATTGCACCGTGTGGTTGGGAATGCGGTCGCTGATGATGATCGATTCATCGTGGTGGGAACTGGCTCAACCCAGCTCTTCCAGGCCTTGCTCTATGCTCTCTCTTCTCCTGATGAGCCTGAGCCCATCAGTGTGGTAGCCGCTGCCCCTTTCTACTCGGTAATAAGCCTGTGCTCTGATACAATTGTAACCGTTGATTTTGGTTGACTTCAATATTTGACTCTTTTTTTGCCCTTTTCTTGTCTACTTTTTTTTGCTACTACCCTCAGATTAGTCAAATCAATGTCGACTTCTCTCCTCTTGTATTTGTTAGGCTCTCATCTTTCACTGGGGCTGTTTCAGGGACGGGCCATGGTTTGCGGGTTTTCTAGTTTAATTCTCTGGCAATCGAAACTTTTTCCATTAAAGCAGTTGGTTGCATTTTTAAATGACATTGGGAAACGTTTGCGCATGCAGTTGTCAAGGGAATAGACAAATTACTGGGAAAGAAATGGGACAAAGGGACAAACATGTTTTCTTAAACTCATAGGATTTAGAAACAACTATCGAACATAGGCACGCAGCATTGTTTTGGATCTCAGGGCTAACATGGTAACATGGGCATGTCTAGTTTTAGAAGCATGTAGCGAGTCAACCCCAGATTCTCTACGGCCTGGTTCCATACTTGGTAGACAGAGTCACTTTCGGCATTTTCTGCACCAATTTGATGAGAAAAAATCATTAATGGGCTAGCTTAATCACGAATTAGCAGGCACTAGGATTCATTAGTGACTGTTTGCGGAAGAGTTAGTAACCTAATAAATAATTAGTTGTCCAAGCATAAACAATTCAAACAAAAATTTAAGCAGTTTTTGAGATACAAAGGCAGACATCTAGCATGTTACTCACTTTTTCCAGAGACCATAAAGAACTTTTGCAAATGATCATTAACATGCTCTGCATGCACGTTGTCATGTGTCTGACGTCTCTAATTTCTTCAAAAGATTATCATCCCATCCCACGCAATCATGAAGTTTAACTTAGTGCTGTCAAAACCATATCCTTTTGCTCTTGCTTCGTAACCCCATGTTTACTAAAGTTTACCTTGATTGCAGTCATATCCGGAGGAGACGGAGTTCCTGCGCTCAGGGCTGTACAAATGGGCAGGTGATGCATACTCCTTTGATAAAGATGGACCTTACATAGAGGTGGTCACTTCACCCAACAACCCTGATGGCGCAATTCGAGAAGCTGTGGTGAATCGCGAAGGTGGCAAACTTGTTTATGACCTAGCTTACTACTGGCCTCAATACACGCCCATTACTCATAGGGCTGACTACGATGTTATGCTCTTTACCTTCTCCAAAGCCACGGGACATGCTGGCTCTCGCATTGGGTTAGCATCTCATGCCATGATATGGTCTAGGAAAATAATTCAATCTTTTTCTGCGGAACATATATATATTTTGACTACTTTCTAACCTTTTATTCTGCAGTTGGGCTATTGTTAAGAATAAAGAAGTAGCCACCAAGATGGTTAAGTTCATAGAGCTGAGCAGCATTGGGGTATCCAAAGAATCCCAGCTCCGGGCTGCGAAAATTCTAGGAGTGATCAGCGACGACTGCCAGGATTCTGGGCCTAACAAAGAAGAAACTTTATTTGAATATGGACAGCGCCTCTTGTCTGAAAGATGGGAAAGGCTGCGGGAAGTGGTTGAACGTAATGGAGTTTTCAGTCTGCCCAAGTACCCGCAAGATTATTGCAACTTCAGTGGAAAATACACTGATCCCAGCCCTGGTAATGCACCATAAGATTTAATTGCATCATTTGCATACTAGCTAACTTCATCGATCCTGGGCTCACTATAAAAATTATATTAACATAGTTTGCTTCTTTTTCTCATGCAGCCTTTGCATGGTTGAGGAGCAAGGAAGGCTTGAACTGCGACAATCTCTTGAGAGAGCATAACATAGTCACAAGGGGCGGGACGACTTTTGGTGTTGGATCCAAGTATACTAGGATTAGCATGCTGAGTCCTGATGAGGAGTTTAACCTATTCTTGGAGAGGTTGTCAGCCATCAAAGGGACCGGCAAAGGAAATTGTTATTGATAAAAGGCTGAGGGAGAAATTAAAAAGTCTTTGATGATCGTGGGTGTATATGGTAATGAAACCTTATGGTACATGGAACGCATTTAGACTTTAGTCTTTAGGAATTGAGAATGCTTATTGTGGTAGCTTGAGTGGAAAAAGAGAGAGAGAGAGAGACAGTAATTTATTTGTTTATTTATTTTTTAAAAAGAGTGAGTAATTTATTTACAATCCTCTTATGGTTTCAACGGTTGACGCTATCTATATATGATAGCCAGTTTCAAGTATTTTATGTAGCTTATTTAATGATAAGCAATTCAATATGTTTTTCTTCAGGATACTGTCCTGCAAAATTTATTTGTACTTGATTAGTAGACACATAAGCTTGGAAATTGTCTCGCTTGGGTTAAACATCACGATATAATCGGCAGAAAGTATGTGATGGAAACACTGTGATTTCAAGCATAAAATATTTGAATTGTACCTCAAAGGCAAAGGTGAATCGATCATAACATTCTTCATTCTGCGATTAAAAGTCAACTTATTCTGACGGTTTCCGCAATTTATCCTTTAAGGCAAAGTTAAGGATGCAGTAGCGTAATCTAGGAGAAATCTCACCACTAGACAAATCAAACACAGCTCCAAATTGTTCATGGCAGAGCTGTCTGGAATTTTAAAGGTCATGAGCATGCAATTCAAGCGAGAAAGAGCAAGCCCAGTCAACTATTTTCCCTCCAAGGTCCTGGGAGCAGTCAAAATAAGATTAAATTCAAATTTGTCACTTTATTATGCTATAATATTAAATTTTGTTATCGTATTTCAATTTATTAAATTTTACATTATATTTTTTATTTTGTTGATTTTTTTATTAAAAAAAAAGGAAAATTGAAATATTTCATAGAAGATTCCGCTAATATAATTAACAATTTTCATCAATTTTATTATTTTGTCCGAAACAAAAACGGTGAAATTCAAGTAAGATGAATCTCAATATATATGAACCCAAAGTACAGTGACAAAATTTGACTATATTGTGGAAGCTTTCATGGTGCTTCACCTTGAAATTTTCTTCAGCGGAGGTCATGTTCAATATTTCAACTCCTGACAAATGCAGAAACTGAGATTAGCGTGGAAAAGCTCCAATTTGAATCACAGCCCATCCAATAAGAAATTCTGGAAGCAGTAATGAGAGTTTCCAGCCAGCTTTAGTAACTCACCACCTCAAAATTCTTTTTACCAATGTCGAAGTGCTTCCGTTTTGCGTATAAACGCCTTCTATGAGTTGGATTTAATTTTTAGGGAAAAATGGAAGGGACTAATGTAGGGTTCAGGTAAGTTCAAAAGTATGAGTATTGCCCATTGAGGCAACCCAATTAGGCTATTTTTTAGCCCACTCCAAAGATACTCGTCTTAAACGAACCCAGTGGAAAACACATTCAAACAATAAATCATTGACAAAAAGGAAGAAGAAAGTTCACAGTATTCAATTTGTAATTTAATAAAAAAAAAATAAAGGGTGACGTAAACGTTCTTGGTGATCATAAACTCTTGGACAACTATTAGATAAAACAATTATAATGCACAGACAGTATAACATGAAGCAGAAAAGATTTTTCACCACAAACCACTCTTGCATGCTCTTCACAGGGCTTTGTATATCGACTAGTTTCTGTGTCCTTATGTCCCACTGATTCCAACTCATGAAAACTCAAGGCAATTGCAAATGTGAACATAAAGGAATGGCTATCAAATAAGTCTCAGTTCATACTCGCCAGCCATTGTTATGTACCGTACCCATGGAAGAGCCTGGTAACCACTTTTCTCAATAATCTTCAGATAACGAACCTACAACATCCCAACATCCAAGTTAGGAAAATTACCAAAAGAAAAAAGGTCAAATCAACATGCAAACACTGGAAATTCCAGTAGGTTTAACAGTTCCTATTAGCAGTAAACTCAAACAACAATAATATCATTCTCGGCAATTCCAAAAGCTAAGAGTCATTCATATAGTGCTGCCAAGTGATCATCCTTGACACTTACATTGGATCTCATTGGCAGTTTCCATGGCTACTAGGTAGATGCACTTATATTCATGTAGTTGCATGGTTAGCATGTTTATAATGGATATCTAGCAAGAAGCAAAACCAGCAAGCTGACCAACAGTCTTTTCTCAAAATAATCCTTGAATGAGACAGGAAATGTCTGATCTGCAGTTTATTTATGTTTGATATGCACTGAACATGTTGGTTGCTATCTTCAATCCACTCACCCATCAACAATTCATCACCACCTTGAACACCCCTAAATCTAGACAACTTTAGGGACCACTTTATGGAAAAAGTGCATAACAGATCAACCATAATGATATTTGACAGAGTTTCAGGATAGATAATATGATTGAACAGCCTGTTATATGCTATCTGAAGTATGTTAAATGTTAATATATGACATCTCATTAAAACAGAAGCATCATTGGGTGGCATTCTAAATTCTAATCATAAATATTCATTTCTTGAAAAAATAAACAGTATTAATAATGAGAGTTAAGAAAAGTTTCGTGTTCTCCAAAATTCAGATAGATATTCCAGTTCTTGACTGATGAGAGAGTGAAGAAGAGAGAAGAGAAAGAGTACGAAAAGATTACAGTTTTGTATGCTACTTGACCAAGAGATGAGGAAGAATATAAGATTGACAAAACAGTAAAATTGAGATAAACCAAATAAAGAATCAAGCAATAAATTTTCTGAAGGCACACCTGTATTCCAGAAACAGTAAAATAGGGAATCTCAAACTTCACACGTATAGGAGCTTTTCTCTCTGGAGTCGCCTCTTCATCTGTTATGCTAGGAAGAGTAAACTCTGCCCTCAACATATACTCCTAATATTATGAATTTCAAAATAATAAGTACAATGGCTAGTCAGAGAACTTTTGATAAGTTTGGAGTTAGCAGATGATACCTTGCCACCTGGAAAAGATCTTATTTTCCACATCAAAGCATCACTTTCAGGTGCATATGCTGCAGATCCCATTGATGTCCGCACATTTGGACTGGAAGCATCAGCAGGCACAGGCACCGCAATCTCAACATTTGTTGCAGTACTGTAAAGAACCATTATATCTTCATGAGTGCTTAGTAATCAAACCATAACATAAGCCCACCTAGAGATCTGTGGAATTAAATAACTTAAGAGACTAGTACGTAGGAATAGGGGGAAAAAACCCAGTACCTACGCTCCTTGAACTGACTCCTGGCTTTTACCATAATCTCAACACGGCTTCTTGAATGTTTTTCAACTTGAGCTTCGACCCAGATGAGAGGCTTTACCTGAAAGCAGAAATAATCATCATCACTAATTGTCAGGAAACAAGGAACTGGCAGAAAGTAAGAGGAGGGAGTGAGAATTGAGAAGCAAAAAAGTCAACCTGAGTACTAAGTCTATATGTCATGAGATCAAAGGAGCCATCGGGTGGTATGAAGGATATAGTCCGGTCATTCTCAAATCGGGCAAGACGTACACACCTAGACCAAAGCATTAATGGGAGGGACATTTGCAATGTCAGACTTCAGTAGCTGTTGCACTTAAAGCCAAAAATAAAATAAAATAAAAGTATGAGCAAAACCAGAGTTCAAGCAGAAAAGAGAGATTGGGCTGCATACTGATGAAACTTTATATCCTCCAAATCAATTGCCTTTCCCTTTGTTGCTCGGCCTTGTGCCTCAAGCAATACTCTATCGTTTAGGCCAAGCTTACACTCAGGCATACCACTGAAACAGATAAATTGAATCCAAATATATAAATATAGCTCAGAAAAAGAACTATCCAAAATGAAAGTATACCTTTTATGCCATAAATATCACCACAATACAACTGTTTGGACTATGCACATGAATGTTTGGGCTACCTACTACCCAAATAAAGGATAGACTCGACAAGCATGCATGAACACCGGAATTTTTAGAGCTTTGAGTGTAACATGCATGAATGATATAGCAAACAGAACTTTCAAATAAATGGTGTTGTCAACAAGGAAGCAAAGTAGAGATGGCAAGAAACTGATTCTCACAACCAATTAAGAGTACTTCATTCAGAATTCAGAAAGTTGTATCTTTGAATCCAGGTCTCATATTAATGCTCTACCCCCTTCAATCAGCATCACCTATTTGCATGAATGAAGACCTTTTTTTCTGTTTCATAAAATTCAAATAACACTAACCTTTTATTTACGACTTGGAAATTACAAGGTATTATCACACATTCGCCCTGAAATGCAATATTTGTTGAAATATGGATTTTGCTACATTATACACACTCTTTTATATTGCCAATTTATTAAACATACAATTAATCTATTCACTAAATACTCACCTTCATTCTTAAGTAAAGATAGAGTCCTGAGTTAAACTAAAGCATATTCCCTAAGATGATCACATATTTCCAAACATCAATAGAAAACACACCTCAAATAAGTTCTCATCTTCAACGCCCCAACAACATCTGACCTAATTATTTGTCCATTGCTGTTGACAAGTATGTTCACACTTTCTACCACATCCAAAAACACCTGAGATGAAGAACAAAATCTTCATCAGATAGTTTCTCAAGACATTGATAAATAACTAAAAAGTATTACCATTAAAAAGAAAGCCACCTACTTCATTCTTCTTGTAGTTTATCCCTTCACTCCGCCAAGAGACTGCATTTGTAACAGCCATTGGAGGCCTCTGTGTGACTTCCATCCTATATGCATCGGTCTTGATAAACTCACTAAGTATTTTTGCTTCAGTGTATTGAGGGTAGCCAAAATCCATAATCTCATCAAGTAACTCATACTGGTAAGGACATAAAAAATAGCCAATTATAAACTCTTTTAGCATAAATTACATACCATCAAACAACTGATGCTGGAACCATTAAACCTAAAAGAAAAAGAGTTTGATTTCCACATACCACTACTACGAAGTTATCCCTAAGGGATTCCTCTTCCAACTCCTCAAAATAATGCTTAAAGACCTGCAAGATTAATTCAGATCGAAATAAAGAATCAATATTATATGCCTCATTAATTAAACAGCACATCTAACAAATCAACTCAAATATAAAAAATGATAAAAAGGCATGAAACTACAATTACCAAATCACGCTTACATCAACTACACGGTGCAGGAAGAAGAGAAGACTAGCGGCATTGCAATTCTGCCTCGTCGCGGTCATCAAGTACACGTTGCTGTGCTGTATGAACATGTACGTTACTCCATTATCGTACACCACTGGATCTTGTGACTGCGGATCCCCCTGAGAACCAAATTCAACAATAAGCTAACCACTTTGAGCTCTATCAAATTTAAAGCTAATTCGAAGTATCTATCAATCACCTAATTGAAACTTACTATAATAAAGCAATTAGCAGAAGAATTCAATTAATTCTAAACCGGAAAATAAATATTAAATCGAAACTCTGAGATTATAAAAAGGAACCTCTTTTTCGATGAGTTTGGTGAAGAAGCGTTCAGCTTGAGTGGCGGAGACGTCACCACGGTAGTCGCGCCACACCAGAACGCGGCCCTTTATATCTAGAAGAAATAGGGCCGATGCTGCCCCCGCCATTTCTTCCTTTTTTGTTTTTTCTTTGCTGTTGTCCTACGAATCCCTAATAGTTTTGCAGATCAGATCGGCGTGATTCACGGTTTTCTTAAGATCTGATTGAATCAGAGCCGTGGATTGATGCGAGAGGAAAGATCTAAAGGAAGGAAGTGTAAAGTTGGCCGAGCTTGTTGAAGACGAACCATAATTTGAAAATGTTCATTAACGATCTCCCCAGAGTAATTATTTATCGTTTCTATTGGAGATTTTAAATGGAAGAACGGTGACCCGGTTAGAGAGCTCGATCCTGCAATACCTGCCTTCTTTGCCAAATGCTTAGAATATGTAAAACGGCGCCGCTTTACAGCCTTTACTTCGTTGAAATCTCACGCGCCAATGCTGTTTTTTTTTAATTTATTATTTTTAACTTTTTTACAATTTTCTCCCTTCAATGAGATTTTCCTTTTTTTCTTCAGTTATTTATAATATAGAGGCTATTTTTGTGATTTTGTTCATTTAAAAAATTTGTCAACTGAATTTATAAATATTTTGATGAGATAATTTTAACTGTCCCTTTTACATTTCTTTTATAAATAATAAAAAGTAAAAAAAGATTGAAATTCGAACTTCTTAAAAAAGATTTTCGCAAGCAAAAGGCAAGACACAGGAATCAGAAAACTGGAATGGCCAATTTTCTGGTATGTGGCTCCGGGTATTGGCGCATGGAAATAGACACCACCCCAAAATAATTACATAGTTCTGTCTAAATGTGCTACAATGAAATTTCTTTCCCAGTATCCTTCTTCTAAAAAAAAAAAAAAAAGGCTTTGATGGAACATAGAAATGAACAGCCAGCTATATATTTGTTATTCTATTGTTGGCATGTTTAATGTAAATTGCCCCTTAGTACACACAAGATATTTCTACATTGGACTGCTTTCATCTTCCATTGAATAGCCCACTGAAAACTTGGCTACTCCCTCCGAGTGATGCCTCCCACTCTACCGAGGACATCACGATCTGAGAAAGTGTTACAACAATTTCTCTCATTTCTGGTCTGTTAACTGCCTCATCACTCAAGCACCACTCTGCTAGTTCAGCCATCTGCAGCACAATGAATGAAAATTTTCCAATTTTTAAGTCAGGGAAAACGTTTGGCTGACACAAACAAGACTTTATGATTGTGGAGGAAGTCATACTACCTTGTATACATCCTCCATAGGATAGCTGCCTCTAAGATTTCCATCTATGACTTCTTCTAAAGCTGATTCCGAATCGTCTTCTTCGAAGATCTTATTAACCTGACAACGAGGTTAAAAGTATTTAAGCTTGCTTAGTTACAACCAGAAGTGAATAAACCAAACATGTTACATGTGCGTGTGACACTCAGGCTGGAACAAACCGCACATGATATCATGAATAAAGAGTGCCAACAACGATCTCTGCAATGTACTAACTCCTGGCAGAAAATGTCTCTATTCGAAAATGATTTACGTAGCACAGGAAAAAAATGGATTTATATAAATGTTCAAATGCCATTCATTCTAGCAGAGCAAGCCTAGGTGAACTACTTTTTCAACCTTAATTCCACTGTTATTCCAGCTTAGTTTCTCAAATATGTGGATCAATTTACTTACCACTGTTATTAGTGATTTCATTTTGTTTGGCTCCCTGTTGTCACGAACTAGTGCACGTTGACCTGTTATCAGCTCCGCCAGGACCACCCCAAATGCAAACACATCAGTTTTGGGGGTCACTTGCAGCTCCATCACCGATCTTTTCAGCAAAGTATATCAGAAAAGTCATTCTGGAAACACAATTACTGCGGTGTGCGTGTGGAAAATTTGCAGTGGAGACTTTCTTCCAATAAAATATCCTTGGATTATGATTAAGAAATAAAAACATTACTGGTTAGAGTAACTAGACTTACTCAGGGGGAAGGTAGCCTGGAGTTCCAACCAATCGTGTAGCTATTAGATCTTCTTCATTTGTTCGCTCAACAAGCTTTACTAATCCAAAATCTGCCACCTAATTGAATTGTATTCCAGTTACTGTGGGGAGGATGAAGACTTATATAAACCAGAAAATAGGAATAAGAGTTCAATATTTGATTGAAATTGTATAAACTAATTATTTCAGGAATGCCTCCCTGCCTATGTAACAGATCATCCTGGGGAAGTCAAGAAATATCAAGGGAGGTTAAATTTCATGCCTAGAGAAGATTTACCGAAAAAAGATGATTATTCTTACTGAAGTGATCCATATGAACATCATGCCTATAATAAGAAGTTGGACAAAATGCAAAAGTAAGTAGCAATTATGTGTAACAGAAACTGAATTATTGTTAATACCTTTGCTCGTAGCCCCTCATCGAGTAGAATGTTACTGGTCTTTATATCCCTGTGCACATACCGTGCTTTTGTGTGGTCATGAATGTATTCAATGCCTTTTGCAGCATCAAGTGCAATTTGTGTTCTTGCTGTCCAGGAGAGCGGCTGGTGTCCTTTCAGCAAGGGATCATGGAGATGATCATTGAGCGATCCATTCTGGACATACTCATAAACCAAGTAGAGGTGGTCATCCCCACTAGCAAATCCCAATAGCTCTACCTATAAAACATGGATTTTCCTCGCCGTTAGAAAACAAGATGCTTTTCCCAACCAGAGTTTATTCATGTTTACATGGTTTGTTAACTTACCACATTGATGTGATGGATCCTGCATAAGACCTTGAGTTCAGCAAAGAACTCTTTGGATTTGTTAGATTTCATCTTCTTTATTGCAACCTCCTGACGTGTGAAAAGGCGAGTCGTTTGTTAAAACTTTTTGGCTAAAGCATAGTCAAGGAGAAGAAGGGAAAAATTAGCAAAGAAAAGTCGTACCTGCTCTGCCAGTATTCCAAAATACACACATCCATATCCCCCGGTTCCAATTTTCTTAGTTTCATCAAAATGACTTGTAGCCTCTTCAATCTCCTCCAGACTATATATCACCGGTCTTTCTGATTCAAAAGCTGTTACTTCTGTATATGCAAATGCAATATAGATGAGTTAAAATTTCTTAATTTCTTCCTCTCCTACAATGGATTTATCCAAACAGTATATACTCAGTATTTTTAGCTGTCCGTAGCCATATCTTGCTCCTGACCTTCTATGTTTTCCGTGTAAAGCAACTGATTCTGCAAGGAAAATGCTCTGGCACTCAGGCTTTTGGATGGTTTCGGATCTTCCTCGTTAATTTGTTGTGCTTTTTTCCTCCGTATGAGAATGATCAGCAATGCAATCGTTGAAAGTACCGTAAGTGCTGATAATATGACAATAATAATTGTCCACTTAACTCTTCGCCCTGATAATTAACGGCAAAAACAAGGCAATTATAATTAAATTAGCACAAAACAATGGACATTTTGGATCTGCTCAAAGTTCTAATATTAGAATTGCCTCAAGCTTCACCAAAACAACAGTAGTGGTACACATCGTATAGTCAGAAGAGCTTTTGGCAACATATTATTGGAAAAATATGCTCGGATATACTTATTGAACCAAGTGAAAAATGAATGATCGAGGCAGTTCTCATGAAATTTCATGCAAACTTCTCAGGGTGAAAAATATGGGAAACAGGGATATAAATAAGGTTCTATTGCAGACGCTGAAAGTGCAACTCGTGGTTAAAGTTATCAGTTAGCAAACATCAACATGTCAAACAGAGGTTCCACCAACAATAACCTCTATGCGATTGCTTGGATTTTGCTTTGTGACTATGAAGCTGAAAATGTCAAACAAATGAAATGAAACATGGTGTTGAATTCAGATACTACTTACCTTTCTTGGGAGCTGGAATTCGGTCATTTTCCATAGGCACATATAGCACCGAACCCGCAAATATGACATCCGGGTTTCGAGTAAGATTGCCGTTCAACCTCTGTACATCATTTAGGTTAGCAGACAGCAGAGAAGCAATATCTGCTAATACATCGCCCAGCTGAACTGTATACGTTACTATGGTTTCAGAATGACTTTCTAGGCATCCGCATAACAGATGCATAGATACTTTGTTTCCTGTGATAAAACTCCCTTCTTCTCCTCCAACTTCTAGAGCTTGTCCATTGTAAATACGAGCTGAAACTTCCGCAAACGTGTCGTTTTCTTGCACTGTATAGGATGCGTCGTAGAAGTATCCTGTGGTGCCATTACCGATGTCTTCACAAGAACAAGGGACTGGTATAAGGTAATCCTGGTTGTTACCATGGGAAATGGGGCGGAAGGTAGAGGGGTCAACAGAGTAATAGGAGGCAATTTGCTCTTCCTTCAGACCGGAATTGATGTGATATAACAAGGCATCACATTTCTTGATGTCTTGTGAGCAAGGAAAAGAGTACATAGAGACATTGGCCGCACAAATTCTAGCCAGTAGAATTGCCAATAAAGGGAGGGTAATTAGAAGAGGATGGGAAGCCATGGTTATGAGCATGGAAAAATTTTCCAATGACAGAGAGAAAGATGATGACATGAAAATGGAAGAGCCAGAGACTGATGCTCTTTGTTTCTCTGTCTTTACATGTTTGCTAGCTAATTGGTATAGTTTGACAGTTTCCAGGTGGAATGCCCGCTTTTCTTAACATAAAACAGCTTTAACATTCCTGAAAACGACAAAGCCTCTTTGTAAGCAAAGAATTTTGGATATTGTTAATGGGTTTATCTTTAGTGGATTATCGTCGATGCTTACAACATAATTAGTTCGATAAACACCTCCGGCCATGCATGGTTCATCAAAATTGAAAGGCAGGGAGCAAGCAGAGATCGTAACTCATGCACGTGGCTTAAATTAATATCGCCTACTCAATAGTCAAATACGTAGTGGCATTCGTCCGCTGGGTTGAATCCGAGTTTTAGTTTTAATAAAAAGCCAAAGCACTACATTTGAACCCATAACCTGAGGATTATATTTATATTAGTACTTGCTAAATTATTTATTAGACGTGACCTTTTTTCACTAGAAGCAAAGAGAAACTGAGTTGGAGCACATTGGTTAACTCGCCTTGGTAATAGCATGGTTGGCTGTCAAGGAGCTTTTTTATCCTTAACAACGATTGTCTCCTGGTTTGCAACAGAATATTTTGTTCTGGCGGTGGTGTGTTCCCAGCTGTTCAATCTTTCTATTTATGTGCGTTCATATGAATGAACGATCATCTAACAACTAATCTAGGATGGCTCGAATTTAGGTCATGTACTGTACGGAATTAGCAGAATGTCTTAACTAAAATCCCAGCTGGTGAAGTGAATTTGATGCTCAAACGGGCTTTAAAAAGCTATACTCAAAATTTGGTTGCAGCCTTGTCATGTAACTTGTAAGCTATATCAAGCATAGGAAGAAAAACCCCACCACCAAAATCAAGAGTAATCATTTAACAACTTGGCATAATTAAGCCATGTATATGTAGATTTACATCTTCATTTGCCGGCTAAGACAGAATTTGAAACTCAAAAGAGGCTTTTATTAATCCATACACCATACCATACTCGCAATTACTAGTAGCCTTAACAACTTGTTCTTGGCAACACCACCATGGGTAAAACAAGAGTTACTTAACAACTTGTTCTTGGCATATTCAATTATGTGTTCAGGTTAATTAACTATTCATGCTGCAGGCGAGAAATACCACAATTTGATACTCCAACCATCAAATGCTCTGACAAGTGGCAAGATTTGGACTCTGTTTAAGGTGCTATCTATGTCACAATTTCATTTACTGAAGAATTGCAGTTTCAGTGGAGCTTTCGCTAAGAAATATCCCAGGTAGAATCCATGTGGCATTTCCATTTGACTTTTGGTTTTGGCTTACATTACAACTAATTAGAAGTCAGCAGCCAGGTTGCGCTAACTTACAAAGTTGTTCTAAACTATTCGCTCTTTACAACGGAAAATACAAGGGGTCGAACAAACGGTAGTATCAACAATTCGTCATTTAATAAAAGAAAAAGACAAGCATTTAGGCAAAAAAAAAGATCCTACGACAAGGGCAACTGGAAGAAAACTAATCAGGGAAAGACTGGAAAGCTCATAAAGCCCATGGTTAATGCAAGAGAGGGGATGTTCTAGCTGGAAAAAATCAGGAGGTAATAAACTTCCATAAATCACGAGATGGTCTAGCTTGGACCAACATTTCCATTTTCTGATTTTGTTTGGATCATTTTAAGGAATGCTTTTCAATTGAAAAGTGAAAACTAACAGCCTGCATGTGTAGTACTACATATTATGACAAAGACACCACAAAATATGCAGAGAGATCACAGCATGAAAACAATGTACAAAACCAGATTTTAAAGATAGTGGTATATTTACTTTTGCAGCTGATGTACATTCGCTATACAATCCTATTGTGCAATTACTATTTTATTTTGCAAAAACATACTTGAAAGCTTACAGGGTCGAGACAAATTTACCGTGGGCCATCTCCTGATGTAGTTGATGAACACCACTTCATGACTTGGGGAACCAGAAATAAATGACAAAGTGCTTCAGACACAACCATAAAAGCCACAGGCAACAAGCCAATTACAGCACCATATCAGCTTCAACTTCATTGATGATTTTCTCCACTTTACTCAACATATCTACACAGTTTTAAAAAAGAAAAAAGAATATTCCTTGAAAGTTTAGTAGATGGAATAATAAGATGCATGAAATAATTTTTCCTGGATAAATAGAAATTAAGCATTATGCAAAGATTAGCAACTCTTGTCTCTTTTGATTGCAACAAAATGCTTGTTGTAGTTAAGCAAAGCTTGCTACTGGATAACAAAGGGGTGAATTTGACAACTATAACTCCTTTTAAGAAGTCAACGAGGTTTAATGGTGTAAATTTAAACAAAAAAAAAAGAATATGCAAACTGATTCAAAGAGAGGAATCGAAAATCTTCTTCATTCCAACTCAATTCAGTTAGAAAAATCCAGTTTATATACATAACTGGAAAGTGCAGAAACTAACTCTATAACAGATTATAGGGGCAAAAGTATCTTAAAATTTTGTACACTAACGTGTGACCATTACAGCACAGTAACAACAGTAAAATGACAGTAAATGAATAAGCCTATGGTAAATCAGTAACTAACTTACAAAATAAATTTATCCTTAATACTCCCCTTAATATGAGTGTGGATATTAATTATACTCATCTTGCCTAGTAATGAACTAAATGGCCTTGCTTGTAATGCTTTTGTGAATCTGCTATTTGCAGATTAGTAAGAACATAACGTGGGGCAATGAAACCTTCAAACACTTTCTCCCTAATGAAATGGCAATCCATTTCAATATGCTTGATCCTCTCATGGAAGATGGGATTCTTGCAAAGGTGAAGTGCTGATTGATTGTCACAGTGTAATTCCACTGCACCAGGATGATGAACTTGGAAATCCTAATAGCAACCACATCACTTCAAACCAGGTTGCTTCCATTGCCTGTATTCTGCTTCTATAGAGCTCCTTGCAACCATTTGCTTCTAAGTTTTCCAACTTGCAAGTGAATAACCAATAAAAATCCCATAACTAGTAACTGATATTCTAGTATCAAAACATCCTACCGAATCACTATCACTATAGGATTTCAAAATGAAAACAGCATCATGCCCTGTCCTGGTGCCCCTTTTAGATACTTCAATACTTTAAATGCAACCTGTAAATGAATACTGCCTAACTTGTCCATGTATTGTGATAGCGCATGAACATCATAAGCTATATCTGGTCTTGTAAAAGTCAAATATAGTAATTTTCCAATGAGTTGTCTGTAAACAGTCCCATCCTGCAATAAATCTTCCTAATTTGCCCTTGACAGTTTATGATTGTAGTCAATGGGTGTGGTGACTGATTTAGCACCAAGGAAACCATATTCCTCTAGTAAATCTAGGGTATACTTTCTTTGGCATTTAGTGGACCTAGCAATTTCTAAGCCAAGAAAATATTTGACTTCCCATAGATCTTTCAGCTTACACTTAGACTGCAAATAATTCTTCACATCACTACCGACTTGCACTATGAACTTGCAATTACTATGTCATCAACATAGACTAAAAGAGCAACAAGATCACCATTTTCAATTACCTTTGTGAACAAGGAGTACTCTACCTTTGACTTTGTAAAGCCATAGTCTACTAAGCAGCTTGTGAATTTGGCATTCCATTGCCTAGAGGCCTGTTAAGGCCATTAAAAGACTTATGAAGCCTACATACCAAACGAGTCTCCTGTGGTGAGTACTCCCCCGGAGGCTTGTAACTCTGTGGCAGCTCCATGTAGACTGTTCCATCCAAATCTCCATTTAAAAAAGCATTATTAATGTCTAACTGAGTAAGATGCCAACCATTAATGGCAGCTAAGGCTAGAAACACTCTCATAGTTGTTTGCTAGCCAACTGGACTGAAGGTCTCTTGAAAATCAAAGCCTCCCCTTTGATTGTAACCCTTAGCACTTAACCTTACCTTATACCTTTCCACACTACCATCTGCATGAAGTTTGACTTTGTACACCCATTTGTAGCCAATTGCATGAGAATTAGCAGGTAGGGGCAGCACTGTCCATGTTCCTTTAGCCTCCAATGCATATAGTTCAGATTGCATGGCATCTCTCAACTGAGCATGCTTAACAGCTTGATGATAATGACCAGGTTCGTGAATGTGAGATAGAATGGATGTGAAGGCTTTACGGGAAGGGGATAGCTGTGATGGGGGCAGATATGGTGTGATAGGATTAGTGACATTGCTAGTGTGGGATGGCAAATGATTTTGATAAACATCAAGGTATTTAGGAGGGTTTCTAGGTCTAGTGCTTTTCCTTGGTGAGGGTGACTTGTTGGAATCAACAATATTATCTGAAGTAAGGTTATCTGAAACAGGTACGGACGCAGGGGCAAAATTGGAATCACAATTATCTAATGCAGTTTCAAGTTCTTGAGGGAAAAATTAGAAACAAAAAATGGTAAAATAGGTTCTGAATCATCATTGTTTGTATTTGAGGCACTAGGAGAATTTGAACGACTTCGAGCACGATCAAGTGATGAATTTGAATCAAAATAAAAAGGCAGATTATCATGCATAGCATCACTGTTAACAGCACAGTAGACACTAAGCAATGGTAAACAACTTGAAGGCTCTAGTGTTTGTTTGGAATCCTTAAAAGGAAACAAAAATACATAAAAGATAACATCCCTAGAGATAAAGAAACTATGTGTCTTTAAATCATACAGCTTGTACCCTTTTATGCCTACTCGATAACCAATGAAAATGCATTTTCTTGCTCTTGGATCAAACTTGTTGCCGTTATGTGATAGGGTTGATGCAAAGCATAAGGAACCAAAGACCTTAAAATGAAAGTATGATGGTAACTTGTTAAATAAAGCTCATATGTGGTTTTGTTTTATCAAATTGGTGTGGAATCCTATTAATTATATGTGCAGCAACTAAAACTGAATCTTCCCAAAAATTTAAAGGTAATGCAGAATGAAACAACAATGCCCTGGCCACAATCAGAAAATGCTGATGCTTTCTCCCAACCACCTCATTTTGTCGGGGTGTTCCAACACATGATAATTGATGTATGATTCCCTTTGCAGCAAAGAAATCCAAAAGGTTAAACTCAAGTCCATTATCTGATCTTATATACTTAATGGATGCATTGAACTGAATAAAAACCATGTTATAGAATGTAGGGATGATTTTTATTGCTTCAGACTTATTTTTCATCACAGGTATCAAAGTAAACCTTGTAAAATCATCCACAACAGTTAGAAAATAATGATGACCAGCAGGTATGGGGTAGAACAAGCCCCCAGATGTCAGCATGTAATAATTGAAAAGGGAAAGTTGTATTAGAATGATGCATTGGAAAAGGTAATCTCTTTTGTTTTGCCAAGGGACATGTTTCACAAAGCAAATCACCTGTGCATGAGACATCAAAACATTTTTAATGAAATATGTTATTTTATTGGATGATGTGTGTCCTAACCTAAAATGCCGTAGATCAAAATTCTTAGGCATTGACCTAAACACATTTACAGATGTTTTTAAAGAAAAGAAACAATCTTATTCATGCTCAACTGTCTTAGTTCTTGTTCATCCCCCTTGTTCTGCATGATGTCTAGTCCACTGATGACTTTAGCAGCCCCAATCACTATCCATGAAATGGGTCCTGTATCATGCAATGTGCATCAGTGAATGTCAAATGATGCTTACCAGTCTTAGTAAGTGCACTAGATATCAAATTGTATTTGAAAGATGGGGCACATGACATCTTGCAGTGTGGGTAATACTAGATGAACAGTTCCTATGTGTAAAACAGTGAACTTTGTTTTATTTGTTAATTGAACAAATACATTATGAGAAGATTTATATGAAGAGAAATGATTTAGGGTACAAGCTATATGATCAGTAGCACCAGTATCCAATATCCAGGAATTATAATTGAAATTAAAATCATTTTCATTTTGTGTTTGGCTAACAAGAACATGAATGCAAAGACAATTTTGATTGGAAAAAGTACCTCTGTGATGAATTGATTAGTGGGAGTTTGGTAGGCTGATTGCTTTTTGTGACATGATCATATGCACCAGTTGAAGTATGCTCACTGATAAGAGCTTTAAGCTTCTGAACTTTATCTTTTGAAAGACTAATTTGAGACAAAGAACTTGTAATGTTTTCCAGCAGCTCATTCTGATCAGAATGAGCTGCTGTCATGATGCTGTTGATGAAGAATTCCCTCTTCTTGCAGTAAACTTGCCCTTAGTGAACTTAAAATCTGCCTGGAAGCCAATTAGTCTGTAACATTTTTCCTTCAAATGTCCATTCTTCCCACAGTGTGTGCATACAATATCAGACTTGTTTCTTGGCTTGCCATCACATACAACAGCCATAGCAGATGATTCAATCAAAGGATGAGACTGCAAGTGCAGATTTTTCCAAGACTCTTCTCTAAGAATTAGATTGTAAGCCTCATCCAGTGAAGGAAAATGCTTCATCATGATAATCTGAGACTTCAAGGCAGAGTAGGTTTTGTTCAATCCATTTAAAAACCTAATAACATTATCTTTCTCATACTGATCAGTGAACTTTTGGAAACATTCCTGGTTATATTTCCACATTTGCAATGTGGAAATGGTCTAAATAGTTTAAGTTCTTCCCACAGAGTAATAAGCTCAGTAAAATATTCATCCACTGACCTTGTGCCCTGTGAGATGCTGCAAAGAGAAAACTGAAGGTTACAAATCTTCACATCATCTAGCTGTGAAAACCTCCTCTTTAGTGTGTCCCAAATTTGTGAGGCTGTGTTCTTATAGAACACAGTAGAAGCTATTGGGGGCATGATTGACTCCAATAACCAGGCCACAATTAAATTGTTGCACCTGGTCCAAGCCATGTAAAGGTCATCAGAAACCCAAGGTTCTGGAATTTTACCATCAATGAAGCCTGTTTTATTGCAAATTGAGAGGGCCAAGGTGAAAGATCTGCTCCAAAAAGAATAGTTGCTGGAAGTTAATTTGGGGGTGATAATGACTGAACCATGGTAGTCCGAATGATGTAGGGAAAGATGAGGGTGGATTTTCGATCACTGACAGTGAGGATCGAGATCTTGAAGAGACTGCTGTCAAGATTTTGCTTCGATGGAAAGAAGAGGAAGACTCTGTCGGTTCTGAACTTGATTGCAAAACCTTAAAGCTAGGCTTTGATACCGTGTAAATTTGCAAGAAAAGGAATATGTAAACTTATACAGAGTGAGGAATCGAGAATCTTCCTCATTCCAACTCAATTCAGCAATAAAAATACAGCTTATATACTTAACTCGAAAGTGCAGGAACTAACCAACTCTATAACAGACTCCAGGGGCAAAACTGTCCTAAAAATTTGTACAGTAAACAGCACAGTGACTACAGTAAAATGACAGTAAATAAATAAGCCTATGGTAAATCAGTAACTAACTTAACTTACCAAATAAATTTACCCTTAATAAATGGAGAGTGCAAGTAGATCAATCTCTTCGCCATTTTAAGACCAACCCAAAATGAGAATTGCAACTATGGCAGAGCCCTGCACTCTGTTCTCTAGTGACTACTCTAGTAAAAAGGCTAAAGGCCCTATCAAGGATTCAAACAAAGATTGCAGGCCTTGCAAAATTTAGATGAACTAGAAATAAGTGTTACCTTGGAAGGAAGAATCTTCCATGTACCTCTGCAATGAAACAGAACTATCATTAAATGAACAGTACTGTAGACCATGGTAGAAAAGAATGCAGTTTCAGACATGTTATGGCCAATTCATTCAGTAGTGAGGTACTTTTTGCCTTCTAATTACTGAAAAAATAAGCACAATATTGAGAAATAGTTTGAAAGCAATACCACAATTTGAGATTTGAGATCAATTTCCTCAGATACTGTTGGTTGTTTGGCAGCTACATCATTTGAGTTAAAAAAAATGTGTTATGAATTCAGTTTGCAGATACCTCTATATATATTTAAGGCAACAAATCTACCTTGTTCAGCAGCAGAGCGGCAATCAGTCAATAAGGATGTGAAACTGGGAGGCAAGGCTGGAAAAATCCCTTCACAATTGTGATTAAGCATGGCATCTTGATCAAATGACTGCTGTTCAATTTCATAGCTCAAACTTGGATCCATCTGTGGAGTGTAAGAATTGCCAGCAGTCATATCACTCAACTCCTGACAAACTCTGCAAACATTGGAGTCAAGTCAGTATCTCTTTGTTATCCTTAAAAGATTCTTCCTAATGTTTCCAGTAATTTATCTTCAGATCCTTCCAAAAAATATATTAAGATTTTCTGCAAAAAACAAACAGGTAAGAGAATATCTTTTCAATTGTCATCTTTACCTAGAAGGAAGTCCGTTACTAGATATGAACTCTGTTTGTGTTGAAAAGTCAGATCCAAAATCTCTTTGTAAAGGCTCAATTTCATCCCCAACCCTCAAGGTCTCCTGAAAGAGAAACAAAACAAGCCACTATCATTCCAAGTATAAAAAAATAGATTTCTAGCAGTAGAGTACAGTTATTAGTTTGACAAAGCTACACAATGTTATAAGAAGTAAATAATTCATGTAGTTTTATGTCTACCCTCAGAGTATTCATAAATGATTCTACTTCACGAAGTGTAGAAAATCGCAATGCAAACTTCTGGATCTGCAAAAATAGAAAAGGACCTTAAGTTTGCAGCAATAAAGGAAAATGCTAAACTTGTTTAGGTCTGCCTTTAAAAGGCAAAGGAACAATTTATAATGCCTAGATATCATGAGCATACATAGCAAGAATGTATTGTTAAGCTGATGTATTCATCATCTCGAAGAGACCACGGTTTCCTATTCTAAGCTCTCTTTGGCGGATGTTATCTTCATTAAGTGGCTGTAGAAATAAGAAGGAAGGAAAATTTGCACAACTTTTTCTCATACATCATTATTTAATGAAGTTCGCATACTTTGTAAGCTCACTTTGGTAACACCTTTCCTAATTTTCTCCTATGAAGTCAAGCATGTTAAGGGTAACATGAAAATTTGCAAGCAAACAAGGGATGATGTGATGACTGATGACTGTTTTATGAAAAAAAAAAAAAATACAGAACAACAGGCAAAAAATATGAATATACCTTGCCGTTTTTGACTTATCTTAGACCATGAAATGCAAAAATATGTCCTTGTAACACATAAAGTCAGTAGTGGCTTACCTCATAGGCAGAGTCTTTGTAGCTTACAAACACAGATCTGCTACCTCTAGCAGGAAATTCAGGGATGCATTGAACCTGAGGCCAGGAGAAATGCAGCTTGGAAATATAGTGCTCTTCCTGCACCATGTAACAGAATCTGATTTCCTTGTAATGGTAGAAGGCAAATCACAGTAAGTAAGAGCATGAGCGTAAGGCCATAAACGCAATCCGCCAACAGATTAACAACTAAAATGCAACTTGAACTAATATATTCAGATCAAGTTAAGTTAAATACAAGCGGAAACTAAACTTTGATAGACTTTCATCTACATACGTTCCTTATAAATTAAAATGAGAAAATTGAAAACGAAAATAAAAAGAATCCAAATATAAAAAATGTATAAGACAAGATTCTTGAAACTCAGCGAAATAAATCCAAGTAAATAAAGTGAAAGACGCTCACGTGGAGACATAAATTCAAATTTTAGAGAGAAAAAACAAATGGATCTAAAGCAACTATTATGCTGGCTATTCCCATGAGAAAAAGATTTGTTCCTTAAGCAATCAACAATCAACGCTTCTCCGAACCTGAATTCATTCGCATGTTCTAAACACTAAATTTGCTACTGAGAAAATGGATTACGTTCAACCAAACAGAACTCATTAACGCTTACAAGATTTGATAATAAATCAAGTTAAAGCTTGCGAGATTCTAAAACAATCGAAATTATGATCTAAAAGAATCAATGATGAACAACTCACAAGGATCTTCTCGCTTAAACAAACGACGAGGATCGTTTCGGAGCCGGAGAGATCACTGATGATCTGTAGAGAAGCGGCTGGGAAAGAAGTGGCGATCCAGTTGCCTTCAGGCGCGCGAAATCGTCGGTTCTTAGGGAGAGGTACGAGAGAGGGACACGTGGAAGGGAGAGATGGATAGTTCATGAAGCGAGCGAAAAGAACTTGCCATTGGTCTTTAATGGTGTTTACTGGCTTATCGTTCTCTTGGCGATTGGTTTCTACGACTACCACAGATCCCGCCATTTTTTTCACATTTTAAATTCTTTGATTTATTGAATAGCGGTTTGAAAATGGGGGTAGAGAAAAATAAGATATTTATAGGCGTTTCCTGCTCAATCCACGTGGAGCGGGTCGGTTATAGACCAGATCCAAAATAGCAAATGTATAAAAAATGTAGAAAATTAATACAGTTTCTGATCGTAGTGTCATTCGTATTCATACCACAAACGTTACAATGTTCTCTTTTGTAAAGTGCACAAACTTCAATCTGAAATTTCAGACGCCTTCCGAAAATAGGATTTTCTCTTAAACTATTCAAAATCAATTTCGTTGAATTTATCATTGTTTCTATACTCAAAATAAAACATTACCATGTTTTTTTTCTTAATGGAGAAACTATAATATTAAGTTGAAATCATCTTAAGAAAACGTATTTCAATCATATCATACAATAATAAGATTTTAACTCCTGCTAACATAAGAAACATCTTAAGAGAATTTCGAATTGACTAAGAAATTAGCAATCATATTGGCTTCATGATATATGTGGGTAACTTTGACCTTTTATTGTCTCTGTAACAAATCCTGAATTGTTGTGAGTAAGTTCATATCAACACAGGAAAGAACAATAAACATTGAAATAGCATTTACAACCATCTTGTTATCCGCTTGAAGCCAAAGTTTACAAATCCTTGACTCCCAAGCCAATCTCAACTCATAAAAAACTCCCTATTGTTCCGTTCTATAAGAAAAACATGAACCCAAATTTACTACAAATCCATTTATTTAGAAACCTTCATGACTTTGAATAACCCCACCAGTAGTGGCTTTACGGATTGAGTGTCGGAAAGCCCATCCGTGTTTAGAGTTACCCATCCAAAAAGGGGAGTTTGCCAACCAACAAGTGTCTTTTTCTTATGTACCAGAGATATAGTTATACTATCCAACTTAGTAAAAGAGATGTGTTGAAATCAACATACTTTGAATCAAATGCAAAGGATTCACCACAAAAACAACTTTAACTTGAAAAATAAAAACATTGCACCACTTCCACATAAGCCAGCAAGCAATGCCAAAGATGATGACCCACGGACAATCAAACATCTTCACATTATTGTCATTTAAATTTGTAAACAACCAATCTGTAAATCGCAATATAAAAAAGTGCCTTATATCTCTAGAAGGAACAAGTTGAGACCACACCACCATTGCCACAGAACAATCCCTTAAAACATAAGGGATTGATTCAATTTCTAACCCACACTGCACACATTTGAGATCCTTTATTAACTGTCAGCTCTGTCTCTCTACATTAATTAATAATTTCCCATGCAAACATTGCAACAAAAATGTCTTAATTTGATCGGTACCTTGCCATTTTCAAACACAACTCCATAACCCACTAACTTGATAAGAACTCATTGAAGGAGCATGACATAAAAAATTATAGGTAGATGATATGGTAAAAATACTAAATGGAGATAACACCCAATATGGCATATCAGGTTTAGGCAATAATGAAGGTGAGAAAGAATTTACCACTTTTGAGACCAATTCCTCAAACAAATACTCTACCAGTCGTGCTTAGTTCCATTCACCATTTTGTAGAACATAATCACGAACAATTTTTGTCTCCAACTATAATTGTTCTACTCTAGACCTTAATGCGATCAACAAAGTGTCTCCCAACTAGATATCCTTCCATAATTTTATTGAAATTCCATCACCTAATGCCCATGTAGTGTTAGAATTAAATGCTTACCACAATCTGCTTATAGAACTCCATAAATTAGAAGCCTTAACTTTATAAAGAGACACTAAATGCCAAGATAAATGACAATTATATTTTCCTATTAGCAATTGTACCTAGAGAGATTCTTTTCTTGTCATCAATTGCCAAAGTATTTAACAAAGAAAAGCATAATTCATCTACTTCAAATGTTTAATGCCCAAACCTCCTTCCTCTTTTTGCTTACACAAGTCATTCTAATTAAATGTACCTTGGATTTACTGCCATTTATACCCCACAAAAAGCATCTACATAGCTTTTCAATTTTTTTACAAACTCCTAATGGAATAAAAATAGTTTGTATAACATAAGTGAGAATAGCAATAAGCCAAACTTCTTGCAAATAAAAGTATTTATGCTTTCCACATAGTAAGTTTGTTCTTCACTCTATCAATTGAACAGGAAAAAGTGTTATTACCTTTTCGACCACTACATAACAAAGCCCCCAAGGTATTTACCTAAATCACTCAAGTAATAGAAGTTCAAACAATTCTGCAAACTGTTTACACAAGCAATGCTCATATTTTTAGAACAATAAAAAAGTGATTTATCCACACTCACTTTTTGTCTAGAACATGCACAAAAGTCTGCTAAAACCCCTTAAATAACCTTTATTTAGTCAATAAAAGCTTTGGCAAATAATAGCAAGTCATTTGCAAAAAAAGTAAGTTAAAGGTGGACATCTGGGGCTTAGTTTAACCAGCTTCCACAAACCCTATGCAATAACTACATTAATCCCTTGTGCAAGTCATTCCATACAAAGTACAAATAAACATGGAGACAACAGATCACCTTGATGTAGCCCTCGTGAAGATGTAAAAGCAAATGAATGAGAACCATTCCATAATAGTTTAGTATTGCTACCTCTCCAACTACGTACCAATAAGTCCACAACTTTATTTGGAATTTTGGCATCTAACAAAGTATCATATAGGAAATCCCAACTTGCACTATCATATGCTTTTTCTAGATCAATTTTAAGCATCATCAAACCTGTTTTACCCTGCTTCTTTTAAAATAAGTACATTATTTCCTGAGCAATAATAATATTGTCAGCGATCTGCCTACTTGGAATGAAACCAGCTTGTGTACTTGCCATTAATGAACCCATCATAGGTTTCGATCTGTTGGTGATAACTTTCATTAACACATTGAAAACGACAGATAATAAATTGATCAGACAGAATTGGGAAATGAATTTTGGAATAGTTATTTTCAAAATTAAAACAATAAGAGAACTACACAAACTTTCACCAAATTCACCCCACTCAAACACATTAGGCACATAATCAATCAAACTCTGACCTACTACAGCCCATTGAGAATGAAGGAAATCTTCATTCTAGCAACCAAGGCACCATTTAAATGCCATGAGGTAAGTTACATCGAAGCTTCTTTCTTTGAGGAACCAGTAAAGGAAGGTGAAACTATCACAGCTAGGCATATAAGTGTTCTACTTCCACGATGGGAAGAATACACCCAAAAAGAGGAATAAAACATATCAAAGAAGAAGAAGTGAGGAAAGAAAAGACATTTCGAAATAAAGAAGGAAAACTCCACTGTAATAAGCTTCTATGCTCGTGAAGACCGGAATATGCCTTACTATTTATGATGGGGCGCGAGGTCTAGGGAAACTTCTTCTCTTAACCCATATCACATGAACCACTTGATATACCACCGTCTTGCCTTCAAGTAGAAAGGGAACTTGAAAAATCGCTTATAGCAGAATAACTTCAATAACAACCAAAGCCACAAGGTAACGAGTTAGAAGAACTTAACCTAGTTAAAGAAAGAGAGACTCCTAAACCATTCTTCATAAGTAAGAGCTTTTCGGAGGAACATCAGTGGCTAAGTTTAGTTCAAAGTGGGAAGACCATACATTGTTCATATGGTGAACAATAGTGGATATTGCATGCTAGTGAATCCAACAGCAGTAATCAATTTTCAATACATCAAGAAGTATCACGTATGACAATATTATCCACTATCTATCTTTTTTTTATGAATGATTTCTTAGAATCAACTTTCGCCAAGTGCCTCGTATTTATTTTACTTTGAATGCATTATTAGCAGCAGCTTTATCGCTTTCATTTTAGCTGTCTTATGATATGTTAAAGTAAATTTATTTTCAGCTACAAGCTTTATCACTCTTATTTTGACTGTGATACTATTGTTTCACTTGGTCAAAAGTTTTATGTTTGAAATTTTTACCATATGATTCATATTTTAGCCACAAGCTTTAATGTTCATAATCTCGCTTTATGTTATTGGTTGCAAGCTTTATTGCTCACTTCTTGGCCATAGTTTACTATTCACAAAAAGGCCGCAGCTTTAAACGCTTATGTAATATGTCATTTTCCTTCCTATTAGGTTGAGGATTATTCTCCCTAATATGAAGTTGAGAATCCATTTTGGCCGCACACAGTAATACTTGTGAAACACTCATATGTTCGCAAAGAATGAAATACGAAACCAAGCAGCTCAATAAAATCACGAAGAAAGCAAAGTAAATGTTCACTTTGGAGAACAAGTTTACAATATCAAAAAAAGAAAAACAAGGAAAAGCTAGTTAAGTATGAAATTCAGAGGGTAGGAGGATTTATCATTCTCAAAATTGGAGAGGCTGTCTAATCTTCTTTGCAACTCCATCTTCCTTGCATCAAGCTTTGTTATCTCAGCCTCTATGTTAGGTTTGTCAACCTTTGTCATAATGTATCCTTTGGCCTTAGCCATGCAAGCATCAAGGCATTTAATGTGACAACAAGAAAGGAGAACATCTTCCATAAGACCCACCATTTTCTGTAATTCTTCGAGAGAAATGTTTACCCATGTGGAGGAAGCAATCTCTAAACTAGTACCCAAGCTATCCATGATGCCTTTATTCAAGAATTTGTGTTTAAAATACCAAAATTCACCCTCTACTTTATAGACATGCTTTAATAGCTGCAAGTGTTGTGGCATGACTGGAATGCCATGAAAGTCTTCCAAATAAGTGTTAGAAACCTCATTTCTACATTCTACCGCTAAAGAAAAAAAAGGATGGCATACAGTAAGCAGTAAAAAGAAAGCATAACAATATTTAAATAAATCATATTTAAATTATTCTAAATACCTCTAAGAGAAGAGGAAGAATTATGAGTAGAATCCGGAACACACCCAGAAGAAAAAGCATTGCAAGTAGTGTTCAGAACACCCTTAGGAGAAGAAGCATCGCGACTAACATTTGAAATACCCTCAAAAAAAGAAATGTTGCAAATAGCACCAAGAGTAGCATCGATTCCAAAGTTGTTCTGAATACTGCAAGTAACTCTAAAGGTTCCCCTAGCAATGATATTTGCATTGTTATGTTGAAATATTCCAAAGCCAAACCCAAGAGCACGCTGATCATTTTGGTTAATGGCATTCACATCATCACCACCAACTCTAATAGCAACATCCATATCGTGATCACTAATTCAGTAGCAGCATCCACATCATCACCACCAACTCTAGTAGCAGCATCCATATCATTATCACTAACTCTTATAATGTCATTCACCTCATCTCCATCAACACTTTGTATAGTAAAAGGTAGAAAATCGATCATATCTATCAGACCTCCTTGTATAACATTACCATCTACTTCTCCTCCTAGACTTAGATGTTCATATTTGGGAAACCTCTTCTCAATTGACTCATCACTGGTCACATGATTCTTTTTCACTTTCAAACTCTAAGATACCTTGTCCTTCCACTTCTACATTTGGAATTGACTCATCCTAAAAAAGAAAGAAGAGTTCAAATATCTACGTGACAATGAAATGAAAAAGGAAATAAAGAAGAGCAAGAAACAAACTTACCTGATAAGGGGTTTTGTTCCTCTTAGAGTGAATCAAACGAAGTGACACGTTATTATTACTAATGGAAGGAACATGCAATTGCACCTTAGGATCATGTATGACAAATAAAGTCCATTCTTGAAAACAATCTCCTTAGTAAGCATACCAACCAACGGTATAGGCACCTATTCTGTTAAAGGTTGGGACAACACAGTTTTTGAATTTATCCATAGTACAATTGAGCATACCAATAAGGAATACGAAAGTGCAAGAGGAGAAGTTTTCAAGAAAAATGGGTCTAAGTGGAGTTGGCTAATCATATCCAAATTGGCATGCCACTCTGTGAAGAGAATATACTTCGATAGACAATGAATCCATATCAGCGCCTGAACTAGTCGTCTCAATCATGGAAGGTAGTTGGAAAGAATGAATCCACACTAAGAAGTTCAATTCGCGTGGGCTCAATTTTCAAGACTCAAATGGTCGTCTATCATAATAAATAATTGGATCACCAAAACCATGGTTTGATATCACATAAGGCCTTGTGGTAAATTGATCTACCTCATCCAACACCTTAAGAATGTTGTCCCTGGAAATCTGTTCATGCCATACCCAAGCTCTATAATTGTCTCTTAAAGTTGTATTTGTAGAAGAAAACACAAAAGGCTGATACACGTTAAAAGTGGGGGCACAACTATGGAATCTCTCCCATAAACACATATGAATAAAAGATACATCCACATAAGTCAAGACTCTTTAGCGACCAACTAATTTAGCAGTCTTAGAATGATATAAGTCTAACCTCCTATATAGGGATCCTAGATATAATTGAGCAAGAGGAAAGCTCAAACCTTTAGCAATTTTGATTGCATAAGGAATAACTGAAGAAAAGATTCAATTATTTAGACAACCTAGAAAGACATACTAAGCCAACCACATGATCAACAAAGCTAGTAACTTATGAATGTGATCTGGATACTTTTGAGGACTACTTTCACCTTTAATGTTGAACTTCTTATAAAAGAATCCAACCCAGTTAGAGAAGCGTGCCACTTTGGAAGCCTTAACTTGGCTCTTAAATAAGTTGATAAAGAACTCCTTGACTTTTTCTTCTTTTTTAGAAAGTATAGTGAAAAAATGGTCAGCTCTACCAACACAAGGAATTTTCAAAAGAATGCGTACATCTTCGATAGTGAAAGTAAACTCTCCCCAAGCAGTAACTATGGTATGTGAAAAGGTACTCCACCACTCAAGATTAGTGTGCTATACTTCAATTATGGATTCCCTACGAATGTGAAGTTTTATGGTGACTCTTACAGTGTCAAGGACTCCAGCATTGTTGAAAGCAATCACATAAGTGGAATTCTTCAAGACTTTCTCCACCCATTCATCCCAACCTTGGACCTATAATGAATTAGATCCAAATTTAGTGACTAAAAGAGGAAATTCACCACGTTCAAATATGAACTTTGGTATTGACACTCTTGGGATGGAACACCTTCTATCTAGAGAGCCTTCGTTACAAAGACGATCTCAATGATAGCCAGCAGATGCACATGGATGCCTATCTACCTGTTTGCATGCACTATTTCCCAAAAACAATCCTCTCATCCCTCTCTAATGACACTATCATCCCAATTTTTCGGCATAAGAGGTACTTCACCAGTTTTTTCTTTTTGCATTCTCTTAAAAAGAGAGGTTGTAGCAGCATTCTTTTTTTTCTTTCCAAGAGTAGCCCTACCAGGCTCACCATAGCGAAATTTAGGGTAAAATTAGTTTTGGATATAAGAAGAAGCAACAAAATTCCTACAAGCACAAATGACACAAAGACAACCAGATAAGTACTCACGCATTACTATTCCTACCTATGCATTAATATCTCATGTTTTTTTTTTTTTATTTGTGCATTCCTTTATGCTAAACAAAACGAATAAAGATATATGTTTATAAATCACTAAACAAAAAACAAATCCTAAAGAGAAACAAGAAACAAATAAATAAATAAATAAATACTCCCTCTATGTTAAAAAAATAAAATAAAATAACAAATTAGTTTTCATTCTAATTTCCAAGTCTTCCCTAACATTAAATGTGTTCATTTTTTAGGCAATTTTTTTTTATATATGTTTATAGTTTATAATCCATATGTATATGCAAACAAAAAATAAATAAATAAAAGGGTGAAAACCATATGAGAACCTCCCTAACATTGGTGAGATGTTTGCTTACTTAAGGCGTAAAAAAGAAGTGTTATGGTAGCTAAAATAAAAGAAGAGTTGAAATGAGAAGAGCCCAAAAGATGGGATATGCATTTTGAACGGAAAATATATCTAAATATTTTTTTTTTAAGAATTTTGCTTTGCGTAATCATACTTTAATTTATCTTTCTCTATCTCCATCAGGGCTTATGTAAAGAGATTTTTTTTAGAATTTTGTTTATTCATTCGTTTTTTCTTATTCCCTATAGATTAAGAAAAACCCCAATAATAAAAAAATAAAAAATAATATTAGTAGAAAGGAGACATTTGTTTCTTATCAATTAGCGTAATCTAGTTTTTAATTTTTTTTTCCTTTTGTTTTCTTCTTTTTTAATAATTGGCAAGATGAAGCATCCAGTGAAGTTTCCTTGAACTCAGATACGAAACCAATTAATTAAGCTTGCATCATGCATGATGTATACATATAATAGCTGAACAACACAATTCAAAGCATGTGATACAATCAAATTAAACCCATTCATATACCCTTAGCCATATATATTAAAAAAATTGATAACTTTTGAAGTCAAGTTTGCATCTTTTCTCAAACATTTAGTACTTCCTCTAAGGCAAATTTTTTTTTATTTTATTTTGTTCCTTTTATATACTTCAGCTTTACTTTTATAACTTGGGAATAGAAATGCGTTTGGCAACATCGATCCTTTATAGAAAGAAACGTTTTCTAGCAAGAATCAGTAACATTGAGAAAGCATTGGAGAAGAGGGAATCCAAATAGTTAAAGGACCTTGAATACGGTCTTCGACTTGAATATTAGACGGTACTTTGTTAGGAAGAGATTTTTTTTTTTTATGCAGAAGCCAAAAGTTGATTGGTTAAAATTTGGTGATAGAAATATGAAGTATTTCCACCTTAGAGTGGCTCGTAAGAAAAATAAAAATAAAACTTTTGAGACTTTGGACACTAGATGGACAGTGGTGTGATGATCAAACTACTCCCAAATTACAAGCAGTAGATTTCTTCAAGAGATTGTATTATAAGGAAAAGAGTTCCTTTCCATCATACCCAATTAGAGGATGGTTCCCTAAACTTAGTCATTTGACATTGGAATCTATACAAAGACCAATAAAAGACAATGAAGCTTATGAGGCTCTTAGTGGGATGAAACCACTCAAAGCCCCAAGGGTTGACGGTTCTCCAGCTTCTTTCTTTTAGTCACATTGGAATAAAGTAAGGTAAGATGTCATCATATATGAAGGAAAGTTTTTGCTAGGGGCAAGTTTGGAACTGAATTTGGTTAGTCCATTATCACGCTCATTCCTAAGCATAATTATCTTAAGTCTTTTTCACAATTCAGGCCAAATAGTCTGTTGCTCGTAATTTTTAAAGTGGCAATAGAGGTGACAACGAATAGATTGGAACCAGTTATAAGTGACTTAATTGAGGAGAATTAGTCTAGTTTCATTCTTGGAAGGCACATCACGGATAATATCATTGTTGCATAAAAGATCATGCATTCTTTTCAAAGAAAACATGATCAAACGAGGTGGATGATGATTAAGATTGAACTTAAAAAAAGCATATGATTATCTTAGTTAGGAATTTATCTATGACACTTTGCTTAATGCAAAAATATTGAACACATAATTGTTCGCAGTTGGAGATGTTGCAGCTCACAAATAATTTGGAATAGAACTTTATCAAACAGTTGTTTTCCATCTCGAGGTGTTTGCCAAGGAGATTTGTTATCACTTTATCTCTTTGTATTATGTATGAAGAGATTGGCACATGGCATAAGATCAACAGTTAATCAAGGATTGTGGAAACCCGTCAAGTTAAATAGAAATGGTCTTCCACTTACTTTTTTTTTTTGCAGATGATTTCATTTTGTTTGCTAAAGCCACTACTGAACAGTTAGACGTTATTAAAGGGTTCTGGATGATTTTTGTAGTTGCTCCGATGAAAAAGTTAGCATACAGAAGTCCTCATTTTTTTGTTATAGCAATGTTAATCGAAGTACTATTGATGCATTAGCTGAATTTTCTGGTTTTTCCTATACCAAAAATATCACAAAATACCTGGTGTCCCTTTGATTTCTGGCAAGAAAATGAAGCGTTTTTATCAATATTTGGAAGACAAAGTACGGAGCAGATTGAGTCCGTGGAAAGCTTTTACATTTTTTTCTACATGCAGGCTTACATTAATTAAATCTATATTGTTCATGATCCCTTACTATATTATGCAGACAGTGGCCATCCCAATAGAAATATGTAACAGAATGGAAACTCTTTGCTAAAATTTCTTATGAGGAGGTGATGGAATTCTCGAAAAGTCCATCTTTTGCGATCGAGAGAGGATTGTAAACCTAAGGATGAGGGAGGTTATGGTATCCGAAACTTGAGATTGATGAATACGGCATTCTTGTTGAAAGCATGCCATGCTGGCAGTTAATGGCAGAACTGCAAGCTCGATGGGTTAAATTAATCTGTGCAAAATACAATTATGGTAGGGATGCTTGTCTTGATGCTCTTCAGAATTTGGGTTCGTCTTCATTCTGGCGTTCCCTGTGCAAGATATCGGATACATTTAAGAAAAATATTTGATGGGGTATAGGTGATGGGCTCACAGTTCGATTCTAGAAGGATACTTGGGTGAGTAACAAACCATTGGCTGAAGTGGCAAAGTCAAGAGGCATTATCTTTAAAGATCATAGTTGTGTAAGAGATTTTGTAACGCCAAATGGGGAATGGGATTTTGAAAGCTTGCGGCATTACGTCCCTGTAAGGGAGATAACGTTACTTTCAAAGACTATTGCCCCTGAGAATTCGTCTATATCAGATAGGCCATATTGGGCTTTGTCTTCATCTGGGAAATTCACAGTTTCCTCAGCTTATGATCATTTATGTGAATTGGAACGATTTTACTTGAGCAATAATTCGAGCGTGTGGCACCTGGCATGGAAATGGCAAGGACCAGAGAGAATCAGAATGTTTTTATTACAATGCTTACCTGGTCGAATATTGACCAATAAGGAGAGATATTGAAGACATTTGTCTAATGATCCGAATTGTCAACAGTGTTGCTTGGAAGAGGAATCAATCCTCATATCCTTCGAGATTGTCTTGTGGCCAGTGTCGTTTGGACTAGAGTTTTACCTCCAAGGATGGTTGATTCATTCTTTAATCAATCTAATTTAGATTGGCTTCTGTTAATTTGAATACATCCAAGACTAAGAATAATGGAGTCCCATGGGCAGTGGTTTTTGGAAAACTTGTTGGTTACTCTGAAAATGTTGAAATGCATTTGCATTTGAGAATACCTCTTATAGTACTGCAAGAAAATTGTTACAGATATGCAGTCTACTGTCAGATATTCACACTGTTGAATTGTCAAACTTTGGTAATGGTCGTATTACTTTGACTACCAAGGAAGAAATTCTTATAGCTTGGAAAGCATCGCCAGTAGATTGGATTTCTTTAAATACTGAGGGTGCCATTCACGTTTCTACTAGTCCGGCAACGGCAAGGGGAGTCCTGAGGGATTGGACTGTACAATGGCGTGGTGGTTGTGCCACGAGACTGTAGAAATGCGCTGCTTATCGTGCAGAACTTTAAGGTGTATATAGAGGACTTCAATTTGCATGGGGGGCAGGTTTTAGAAAGATTGATCTCCAAGTGGATAGTAAACTTCTTGGTCAAGCAATATCTTCCTCATTGCATCATCCATGCGTTAATTATGACTTGATTCAGGCTATTGACATATTGGTGAAGAGACAATGGGTGGTACAAATTCGGCATGTCTACAGGGAGGGCAATATTACCGCTGATCATACGGCCAATAAGGGTTTTTCCATTGAAGAACATCTTGTAAGCTATAATAACCCACCTTCTACATTACGACATGTGTTGGCAAATGATGTAATGGGTATTTCTTTCAACGTCTAATTGGACAATAAAATTGTCCTTTTTTTAACAAAAAAAAAAAAAAAGAAAAACAAAGTAAGTAAGAGCTTAGAGTGCTTTCATCTTCACACGGGGTTTCAAATCTCTAACCCAACAAAATCAAACTTTTTACTCCAATTCTAATACCCATGCGCTAAACCCATTGACAACCCTTTTCTTTCTTTTCTGTTCTTTCAACGTCTATACCCATGCCCTGTAGAATGCCTATCGAATTCGTCCTCATCAGCATGGGCCTGGTCCTCAACGGACAACTACTTTTCTTTCTTTCTCCTAGAAGTTGTATATTGTTTAATTGTCTTTTGGTTTTTTTTAATTCCCTTCAAAAGGCTTCATTGTAGCGTCCGCAACTGGCAACCAACGCTTTTCGAACCATTGCTTTTACCATTTGCTCACAGAAATCAGCAACGGCCAAGAAGTTAACCAAAAAATCAAAATGCGAGCTCTGCTTACTCCAGAACCTTCTCTTTCTTTCTCGTCAATCAACACCAACTCTCGCAATCCCAATCCATCCCGAACTCGAACCTCGCTTCATTTCTCTGCGAGAGATGGCGGCCACCGTTTGATCGGACGAAAATCGCGTTTGACCGCTACGAGAGCTGCGTTGGACTCGGCAACTATGGAGCAGTTAGGGCTTAAAGAGTCCGATATTAGAAACCCGGCGATTTCTTCCACGTATCGGAACTCGAAGTTGCCGAAGCCAAATCAGACCGTGCTGGAAGCTCAAGCTAGGGTTTGCACTGGGCCCACGCAGACCAGACCGCTCTCCGAGGAACAGGCTTTTAAGGTTTTGGACACCATTTTAAGATCAGGTGAAATGTTCGTTAGTCCATTTCTCTCTTATAACTATAATTTTTGTGAAAGGTATAACTTATAATTTTTATATTATTCTCTCGGAAATTAAAGCTTCTTAAAGTTAATACACATTATCAAGTTTAATTAATGTCGTGAGTAAGGTTGATTTGCCAGAAAGTGATATATTGGAACTTGGAAGTTTTCAAGTAGATAGAGTTTGGTCAAATTTGACGTGCCATGATTTGGAGTCTCTGTTAAAGATCGTAATTACAAAGAAATTATTTTCTATGGCTGAAGTCAGTTCGGTATCTTTGCATATGTTGACAGTGAGGGGAGAACTAAAAGATGAAGAACAAGTCTCAAAAGCACAACTTGGAGCATTCTTTGCTGGAATGACAATCCGTGCAAATGCCTTTCCTGAAGCGACTCAATGGAGTGAAGGGGAAAGCCGTGCAATGAACATATTTTGGCCCCTTCTAGCACGCGCACTACCAGCTGATATGATCTTCATTGCTGATCCTGAAGGGTCCATAATGGGATCAGGAAGTTCAATAGGGCCTCAGTTTGTTGGGAATGGCACAAGTGAAATGAGATTGGTTGGTGCACTTAGAGAAATTTTGGCAGGAGGCCACCTTGGATACGAGGAAGTCCAAGGTGTTCTGAGAGATGTTCTTCCATTGAAATTGGAAGATGGAAAATCCACTGGAGTAAGTGAATCATTGCTTTCAGCATTCTTAATTGGCCAACGTATGAACAGGGAAACAGACCGTGAACTTAAAGCGTACTGCCTTGCATTTGATGATGAACTTGGTATTTGATTTAAAATATTTTTTAACCTTTTTTTAGAATGGTGTAAGTGGTTGAGTAATATCAACCAAATGAAATATACTATCTTCTGGTTAATCTATTAAGCGAACAACAGGTATTCCTCCAGTTGCTGACGTTAGATCATTGACCCATTATGGTGAACCTTATGATGGAAACACACGTTATTTTAGGAGCACATTGTTTGTTGCTGCTGTTAGATCTTGTTACGGTGAATCTTCCTTGCTTCATGGTGTGGAATGGATGCCACCAAAGGTCAGCAGTACTTTTGTGGCATGTGAATCATTTTATTTATTATGATTAATCCTGGAAAATATATAAGTAGGTGTTGATGTTGAAACTACTGTAGGTCATCCTCTAAGGACAAGTTCATTTGAAAGTAAAGCATCCTTTTGCTGCTATACAATTGTTCTGAGTTTCAAAATATTAAAGTGCCAATTCTTGTAACATCAGTTATTATGCACACTCATTGCTCCTAATATTTCATCAATCATAAGGAAGCCATTCTTTTTTCAGGGGGGTGTAACTGAAGAACAAATGCTGAAGTTTATGGGAGCAAACACTAACTTATCCTTGCATCAAGCAAAAGAACTTATTGAGGTTGGCTCACACTTGCTCCTCTCTCTCTATTCTCCCACCCTCCCTCCCTCCTTCCTTTTTCTCTTTCCTTGTTGAACCTTTCAAAAATGTTATTTCAGGATGAAGAGGTTGGTTTTGCCTACGTGAGTCAACGTGAAGCTCGCCCATCTCTGTATGGAATCTGACTGAACATCTAATGCAGTTTTTTTTCTTTTACATTTTTGTGCGGAAAGACATTTTTTGTTCCCCATTTCAATAAAAAAATGAAGAATAAAAAGTTGAAGAGAAAAAGAAAATGGATAAGAGTTTATTATACATACATTTAACATTTGAATCCCATTTCAAGTTCAAACAAAGCGTTTCTCCTGAAAATGGGTCTAAAAACTAGTCTGTAATTCTAACCAAAATTTTTTGAGTCCATGTTTTCAACTGCCAAATGAATCTTGTTTCAGATAGTATCTTCTCCTTTTATGTTTTATGATGTATAGTGTGTTTAGAAACTTGGTACCTTTTATGTTACACTATTGTGGCTTCTTTGAATAAAGTCCTATATATGATCTTACTCTGGTTGAAATCGAGTTCTTGAGCACCTAAGACAATGATCTCATTAAGGTTGATAGTTGGGCCATAATTCCACATTTTTCTTCCTTTGTTCTCCAAATTTTAGATGTAATTATATACTTAATTAAGTACTGTATTAATTAATGGTCTATTTGGTGAAAGTTGGTTTTCATTTGGTAAAACATAACATTATCGAATTGGAAACTCTAATATTTTGGGTTTTCAGTGAGAGGGTTGGTCTTGATTTGATATTCTAGTGTATCATGGGTTCATAGGTGTAGCTGGTTATGTTTTTCCTATAAATAAAATGAAGCAGGTAAGAATCTTTTATGGTTTTCACAGATATTCGTTGATTGGATTGAGGGAACAAATAAAGAAACGCCCACCACTGGCAACAACTGAAAAGGTTCAGCAATTTATTAGGGTAAGCATATAGATGGATTGTAATGTTAGCTGCGTTAGTTTAATGTATTGTACATATTATGTATGATATGGTATGGATGTGTATATATGTTGTTCTCTCAAAGGATGCTTAATCTGGCTAAAAGTTTGCATGGCATCTTGTCCTAAGAAATCGTGTTCTGTGCTACATCTTTTTATGCTGGTTAAAATGTCCTAAAATAGACTGGTGTGCTTATTTTACGAAGGATGTTGTTTCTCTAACAGGCAAAGGGGAGAGAATCAATTGTTACTGGATTTTATCATGAAGGCTATGAGGAGCCCTTGCTAATGCTTATGAAAAGAAGAGGTGTACATTCTGGTTTGGTAGTGAAGGTTAGAACTTTACGTTTATGAAACAACAACAAAACAAACAAAGCCTTTTCCAACTACTTGGCTTTGGCTTTGTTGACAACTTCACCTTTATAATGTAGGTTAAATATGAAAATGTTTCGGTCAAGGAGAAATAAATAACATAGGATTTACCTTCTATGATATTCAAGATTTTTAATTTAATTTAAACTCAGAAAAGTTAAAAGTAATCTGAACAAAACACTTAATTTTGAGACTTTTCTTATTTAAGGGTGAAGAAGGTGCCCTCTCAATGACAACTAGGTTACGATCGGTAAACACATCAGAAAGACTTCCTGTGAACTATTGTTCAGGTTTTCGTTCAGTAGGCATGGAATCAGCTTGTGAAGTGGATGGTTGGTATTAAGCTGTGTCTTCTCTAATCCAATTTAAAAGTTATAAAATCCTCTTTTTGGTGTATTCTAAAGTTCTGTGGATATTTATGGAACTAAGATTATTAGCAGAATTGATGCATCCAATATCATAATATTGCAGGCGTATCACGTCAGAGTTTCAGGCTTGAGGTTAATGCTATGGACTATGGCTTTGAACCAACTGATACTCCAAGAACTGATAGATCGGTAAAATTTTGAAAATCCTTCGCTATTATCTTGATCATTCTCTGCCTTTCTAGTTGTTTTATGTCAACTGAGTGATGCACTTGCAGGATGCTTCAAATTCCTTGCCTATTAGCTTACAGCTTTATTTGTTAATAAGGTTGCAAGTGGAATGTTGAATAACATTGTTTATACTTCCAACTGACACCCTAACAAGTTATAAATCCGGATTTATGGATAACAAAAATCGCCCACCCCCCCCCCCCCCTCCCCCCTCTTCTTCTCCCCTTCCAACCGGCCACCCCCAGTAAGGGGCAGAAGAAACTCCTCTTGCCCTTTGTCTCTTCTGTTTGTGATTTTAGAAAACCCAGGGTCATTTGAATGTCTTTGCTGCAATACCAGGTATCAAAGAATATAGAGTTGGGTCTGGCAGCTCTGCATGGCCAAAAAGGGCCAGCATATGATAGAATTGTTTTAAATGCTGGAATTGTGGACCATTTACTAGGATGTGATGGTGCAGAAGATGTATCCTTAGCTCTTGATAGAGCCAGAGAAGCCATGGACAGTGGTAAGGCTCTTAGGAGGCTCCTACATTACATAAAGATGTCGCACAAGGGAAAATGAATCAGTATGAACAGTGAAGCAGTGCTCGCTTCATTTCAATTCTTGTAGATCAGTGTTGTAAAATTAATAAAAGTTGTTAAAAGAGGAAAGGATAGAAAGGGGAATCTTACAGATTTTCTATTTTGGGTTTTCGTTTTTAATAGCATTAAAGTTTTTTAGTGTGTAAAATTAGCTCAAAAGCCAATGTCATTGATTATTTCTTGTTGTATTAGTCTGTGGATTTTGGTTCTTAAGAAGTAAATGCCTTACTGTTTTTCTTTAATCGGGGGATGTGGATTTGTGAATTTTTGTGGAATATCAGTATAATACAGATTCAAAATCCTGTATTTAGTGGATTATATTTGTAATACTACTACTTTTAGTTCCTAGAAGCCGCAGTTGCATAATTTAAAATGGGTGGATCATAATAATGAGTAACGTGTCATTTTCCAAACACAACCTGCCGCTGCTTTGCTCTCCACTTAAAAAGATTAGATGATCGAGCTACATTTACGTCGTAAGTGCAATGGTTACCTCTCCCAGACTCCTATAATTATTCATAAAAAGTCTAGATGAACACTAGTCATTCCATCAATCAACGCAGAAATTGCTAAAACAACCTAGCTAGATTATTTCTGCTGCCGAAAGAGATTCTCATCCCATTATTTTCCCAAAGACAACTGGCTTGAATTCACTCAATTTATGTAAAGAATGATTTGTTAGTGACTTGAAGTGTTCTCATATCTGAAGAGCAGCTGCAATGGAACCGGCAAGGCTAAGAATTTCAAATGGAGGTTTGCTCATCACCGCTTTCACTGTCTGAGGGCATGAATCAGTGATCCAGAAGTAGGTCAGCCCATTCTCAGGATGCCCTACATAAATTGAAACATCAGGCAGTAGCTGATGAAACTAAACAGGAACTGCAGAAATCTGCAACCGCAGTGAGAGCAAAATTTCTTCGTCTCTCTTGTGACCCACTTGATAATATAAATATTCAGCATCTAAATGCTGTGACTATGTCATGAATAATGTCTGCTAAATGGTAATTCAAGGAGATACTAGGATTTTCACATTAACATAAGTAACAATTAAAGTTTGAGTTATTTTTGTTTATGGAAATTCATTCTCTCTCTTTCTTTTTCTTCTTTTAAGATGAAAATTCATTCTCTAAACTCTATACCTCTGAAGATATTTAGGGTTCAAGTTCTCCTTTAGTTTACAGATCCTGAAAATCATCTCAATGACATCAACTATAATATTCTAAACTCAGTAAAGAGTATCTAGTATGATATTCAGTTAATTATATTTGAAAAAGTAAGTCATCACCACAAAGCAATGCTGTTCTTTTCTCCTTTTATTAAAAAATTTTTTTTGTAGGAATGAGTCTTCCAAAATGCTACTGTATAAGTGCATGCAATACCTCCATTATCACATTCAAAGCGTTGCCATGACCTGTTGGGGAAAATTCCATGCGTCACATAGGCACTTATTTTTGCTGCTCCATTGGCCGCTAATACTCTCTGAAAGACATGGACATGATGAGAAGTTAAATAGGAATTGCAGACTTTACAATCCATTAACAAGAAAGAGATTTCTGTTGCCTATTTCTTTTCCTTTTGCCTCTTGCAGAGATGTGGATTTAACCATGGTTGGATGTGGGTATATGAACTTAAAAAGACTGAGTGAAGAGGAAATCCTAGTTAGGAGTTACACACCTGGCATTCAATCAGAGTGCCACCTGATTGAACCAAATCATCAACAATCACAACATGGCGTCCTGCAGCTTCTCCCTCTTTAATACGTACAATTCGTTGGTCCCCTATCCGAACTTTATTACAAACAATCTGTTATCAGTTTGAAAAGGTTATGCCAACATCCATATGCAATAAACAAGTTTTTGAGCAGTAAGAATGAGAGATGTATGCAGAGTTTTACAAGATAAAGCTGAACAATCATTAGATACAACTCTAGTGCAGAAGAAGGAAGACCTAGGTCACATCTATAAAAAAGAAGAAGAAAACGTTAGGTCACATCTATAAAAAAGAAGAAGAAAACGTATTCTCTGGTAATCCCCCCACAGATGTGATGGCACTTATATAGGATCCTTCTTTTCCCATCAATTGAAAGGTTACTTCCAGATAATGTCCATCCATTTTATTTAAGTCTACAGAAACAAGTAAGAGCATCAGAGAACAAATGGTAATGGAATACTACCTGCAATAGCATGCTGTTTGTATTCCAAGATTAGTTACAAACTAGATGCCACAGAAAACAACACAGCACCGAAAACTGAACCATAACATTCAATCTTACGCACTTATAACCACATCATTAAAATGGCAGACCAGAAACATATAATGCTAGAATCTTGCGTCTCTCAAACAAATTATTTAGACCTTACATTTGCCCCTAGCCTGATACTAAAGCTGAAAACACAGCACTCTTGTGAAAAACTAGATTTGATAAGACACATTCCAAGAAAACATGAACCCAAGAGACAATCTCCTCTTTGACAAGGTCAAATGCTTGCCCTAAGATGCCTGCCTGCATAGGTTTCAATGTATTAAAAAGACTCTTCCAGCTTTTTTCTTCCTCTCCAGCATGATTTTCCTAAATGTGAGTACGTTGTTACTTAATGTGCTGCTGAGGGGGCCAAATCAATTAGTCATTTTCAATCTGGATCACAAACTTTCAGCTTATTCACGATCAATGCTTTATAGGTAAAATGAAGTATAAAAAGTTTTAAAAATGTACAATGATTCAATAGTGTGAACAAACAATAAGATCTGACACTAGTAGGCTAGTGACTTGATGGATGAATAAATGTGTGGTAAACACAACTTCAAATGAGGTACATCATCCTTGTTTGTTATGCAGATCTTATATACCGTTGGAAAATGTTGCAGCTGCTTATGAAATCTTTTCCAAGCACCATCATCAGGAAAAGCAATGGATATCTGAAAAATGAACAAAATTATAGCAGAATATTAGAAATTTAAAACAGTTTTAAGAAAATACTCTTTCCAACATATAGCGTGACCAGTAACATAATCCAAATAAATTTAATGAAGAACAAAATCTCTATGAAAGTTGATTTTGGTTCAACTTAAAAATGAGTGTAAGACTTAATAACTGAAGGGGGAAAAAATAAAAAGACAAACCCTTCTCAACTTGAGAACTTCAAAAGCATAGAAATCGTACACAAGAGAGCCATAACATATACTGTCTCGCCATCCTTGAGAATTCTATATTTAAGGTTTCATCACAACATTATCCAATTAACCTATAACAAATCTCACAAACAGAAGCACAAACAATAACTATCACTTGCCTTGGAAAAAAAAAAAACATACACCCAACAATACAGGGTATAACCTTACATTGTCAGAGTCAGGGAGCTGTTGAAGCCTATTCTTAAGCAAAGGTATCCCACTCTCAAAGCAAGGCAATATATTATCACCAAAGTAGAATCTCTCCTGAGAAAACACGAAAAACAAGTCAAAACTTTTTTCAAAGAAATGATCAGAAACATAGCTTCTAAACAGACAGAATAAAACATTAGTATATCAAAAACAGAACCTGCAAAGCATGGATATCAAATGTCACTAAGCTAGTAGGCCCTCCTCTAGAAGTCGGTATATTCGACAATATCCTAGCGAGAGTAAAAGCCGTCGCGACATCTCCCTCGTCCTCCATTCTCTCAGAGGTTCCGGTAGGGAAAAACGGGAGAACTAGCGTGAAGGAGGAAATGAACAGTTTTGGCAATGCATAGATAACAGATAACTGCTCGAAAATCACTCCCGGCGAACTAAATGAGGCTAAGAAGGCTACATGTTGCCCCCGAATTCCGTGTGCATTTGGTATAAATAAGTTAGGAAATCCATCTTCAAATGTCCTAAAATAAATATATAATTCAACTTAGCAACCATTTCTCTAAAATGTTAACATTCAGTGGAAATTTAATGATAAGGTTACCGCCAGGTGATGCTGCGGATCTCAATGGCGTCTGACTCAGCAGCAATTCTCTCGGCGAGCGCCTTGGTCTCGGCGCAGAAAAAAAGGCAGACTTTTTTGACGGTTTTAACGGCGGAATCGGAGGCCGAAGCGGCGGCCATTGACATCGAAGAAGAAGGAGAATTTTGGATCAAATGGATCGGTTCGGTTCCGGAGAGGAACTCGACGCTCCAATTCGGAGGTTGATTTTCAAAGCTCTTAATCTGACACCGAAAACGACTGCATTTCTTGTCGCTTGACAAAATCGAAAATGGTTTAGAAGAAGTGAAGTTGGAGAAGATCTTTTTTCGGTTTTGGAAAGAGGAAGGGAGTGGTGGCGACGTGGCCGCCATAGCGGCTATCACACTGTTAGGTGGGTTCTTGAGGAGGGGGACTCTAATTTTCCTCTTTCTTTGTACTGACTCGTAGTAGCATTTGTTTTGAGGTTCTAGCTGCTGGCGTTGGGGTTGGTTTCTGTCGGTTTAAAGAATACGGGGGAGGATGAGTTGACTGTTGATTCGGTTCGGTAGGAGTTTTTTGGATTTCCATAAATACCCCATGCGATTAAAATGGCACGTTTTTCGCGCGTGTTCTACTGTGATTTTAGTAGCCAAACGCTTCACGCCTCGACTAAATTACGTAAGCAGTGGTTTTGCTGAGTTAATTCTCTATGAAAGAAAGTTTGGTACGTGATGAAACAGATTCCAATAATTGTTGTATATTTTAACAGAAATAATTGACGTATGCATCTGTATAAATTCGGTGCTAATAACGTTATAGTTATAGTTTAAATATAAATTATAATAAAAAAAATTTAAATAAATTTTTATTTTTTTATTATGTTCAATTAAGTATTTATATTTATATTTTAAACTAAATATATTTTTATGACTAATAATTAATTAACTGTTATTAGTTAAAACATCACATGCCACTGTATAAAACATGATGATGATATGACATGCTAATCACATGTTATGATGAATAGTGACCTAACATGTTAATGTAATATGATGATATGATTATGTAATATTTTTCATAATCCACCTCAATGTCATGTCAATACCATATAAGTATAAAAATAATAAGTGATGTTTTAATTAATAACAGTTAAGTTAGTTATAAGTACTTATTTGATCCAAAATAAAAATGTAAAAACTTTGATTGAACTCAATAAAAAATAAAAATTTATTTAAACTTTTTTTAATAATTCAATGACTTTTTAAAGCATTATGCGATTATAAAAAAATGCTAAACAGTTTAAATAATTCTAAATAGAGATATAGAAAATTTTGTTCTTAAAATTTAATAGTGTTTATTTTTTGATGTCATTGTTTTTATCTCTTTGTTTTTTCTAAAAAAAAAAAGAAATAAGCAGATTGTTTATCCATTTAAATAGTTTGCCCCAACTATTATTTGTTGTAATAATTAATCTCAAGATGATCCAAGTATTATCCTATCTTTATAAAAATACATGGTATAAATGTTCAAAAGGATTCCTAAACTTTTTAAGAAAATTCAAATAAGTTCTTATTTTTTTATTACATTCAATCAAATCTTGTATTTTAATTTAGATTAAATAAATTTTTGTACTTTTATTTTGAGTCAAATAAGTTTTTATAATTAATAGTTGACTTAGTCAAAATATCACTTATCATTTTTTATTACATTGCATTGATGTGGCGTTCCGATATATTACAATGAGTGATAATGTAACATTCTGGTGTGGTATGATAACATGATTATGTGACATTTTTCAAATCTTATGACAAAATACATTTATTTTTGGAGTAAAATAGGCGACATGTTTTTTCTATACATTGGTAATATTAAAATTCAAGGAATACTCTTATAGGGTAATTGGTATAGATATCGTACTACTTAGAGCTTATAAAACTTTTGGACTTAAAGGTTAATTATCTCACCCTCTACTTTTATATAGATATTTCAAACTCCAATAAACTTAGAATTATTTTTAATTTCATTAAAAATAATTCAAGTTTATTAACCACAAAATCACTCCACCATAGATTCATGATTGTACTCTTGGATTAATTATAATTATAAAAAATAATTCAATACTTGATATTAATTATTAGTTGTCCAATTGCAAACTTTATATTGTAAACCCTCATAACCATTCAATGATAAAAAGTGAAATTACTGTTTTACCTTTTATGTCAATTTTGCCTTCTAGTCTCAAATTTCATCCAATTAGTAATTCAATACTCTAGATATAATATTTTGAGTGTCCAGGTGTGATGAGTAACTAATTCATCAATCCACTAGGCCCAAATTACTCACTAATTTTCTTGAAATTACTAGAAGCAATATTAATACTATAAACTCCGTTATTTGGATATATATTCCCAAATGTACATCTTGATTATAATTCCAAAATACAGAGTCTAGATCAACACTTTATGATGATCATACTCATAGTAAATCAAAGATTATAAGGAGATTAAATATGAATCCTATATCTATCAGGATTTCAATCCTACTGTAAGCAAATGCATAGGTGTAAGATCAAGATTTAAGCAACAGTTAAACTTAAATTTGATTATCACATGATTCTAGTTCATGTAATAGTGTTATTACTCGAAGTTAACTATTTCGATGATTTGAGACTCATTATTCCCTTGAAGTGAATCACATTCATTTTGTTGGAAGTAATCTGAACACTATAGCCTTAACACAATAAAGTGACCAACTTTATTATATGGTTGTGAACAATTTTTAGATTCAATTAAAACACATGTCTCTTATGTATGACTCTTCATACAAATGTATTTTAATATCTCAATAGAATCACGGTATCTTAATAACTAGATAATGAATGCTTATTTAAAATAAACCCTTCTTCTTATTATCAAAATGTACTTTCATTACAAATTTAATGAAATTAAGCATGAAAATATACTTACTTTCAAAGGCACCATATTCTCAAAATTCCTAACAATCTCTCACTTGCCCTTAAGCAAGTATGACATATCTCTCATTCCAAGACCTTCTAAATGATCATCGAAACTCTTTTATGTTAAAGTCTTTGCGAATAGATCGGCGGGGTTCTGCTCTTTTGAAATTTTCTTCACAAGTACTTTTCCACGTTATATGATATCTCGAATGAGATGATAGTTCCTTTCAATATGTTTTGCTGCTTTATGATTCTGCGGTTCTTTTGAGTTATCCATTGCACCACTGTTATCACAATAGAGTGTAATAAGCTTGTCCGCATTTGGAATTCCTTCAAGGTCCATAAGGAACGTACGAAGCCATGTAGCTTCCTTTGCTGCTTCATAAGGCGCAACATACTCTGCCTCCATATGAAAATCTGCAATACAAGACTACTTTACACTCCTCCAAACTATGGCTCTTCTTCAAATGGTGAATACAGATCCTGATGTCAATTTCCTATAATCAACATCAGACTGAAAATCTAAATTAGTGTACCATGTTGCTACAAGGTCACTTCCAGAATATACAAGCATGTAATTTTTCGTTCTACAAAGATATTTAAAAATGCACTTGATTGTAGTCCAATGCTCCATGCCTGTGTTGATTGAAATATGCTAACCAATCCAATTGCATAGCAAATATCTAGCCTAGTGCACAACATAGCATACATGAGATTTCCAACGACAAATGCATATGGAATCTGTCTCATGTTTTCAACTTCCTCTAGAGTTTTAGGTGACATTTTCTTAGAAAGTTTGATTCCATGTCTAGAAGGCATAAAACCCTTCTTGGAATCTTGCATAGCAAACTTGGCCAAAATCTTGTCTATGTAGGATGCTTAAAATAATGTTATTTGCTTGTTCTTACGATCCCTCATAAATTTGATCCCCGAAACATAGCTAGCTTCTCCTAAATCCTTCATATTGAATTGTTGGTTCAGCTAACCTTTAATTGTTGATAACATTCCTGCATTAAGCTCTACCTTTTAATCTGCAAGCGACAAGTCTCACCTTTTTTCCTTTTGGAATCTCTATATATTCAAAAAATCTGTCTATTTCTATAATCCAATCCAAAAAATTTTCAATATTTAAATTCCTATTAAAGCAAGGAATATCCACCTTTAATCTAAAATCTTTGGTATCTCAATCACCATAATCATTCCTTCCATGTCCAACGTATCTCACAAGTTGTGCAAAATAATAATCTTTTTCATCTGAATCTTTCATGTAGACATTTTTACTACGCCCATTTACAGGAACAGGTCTACCGATAGGCTGTCCATGAGCTACATCATCTCTGGTACGTGGCCTTTCGTCATCCCGATTTCTGTTAGCATTTATGCCTAAAGCATCAAATCGATCTACAATTTTTTCAAAGTATTGTTCCAAACGCTAGAATCTGAGATCTATTCGTTGCTCCGAAGCTCTCAATGCCACCCCTTTGATCTTGCACTGTAGATTACAAGGTCTCAGTTCCATGATCTTCGCTATGAGAACCACCGCCCATCATAATTGGGTCATCTGCCATTAGATTAGGCGAGTTTTTCCTACTTTGATACCAACTGACATGCGAGTTAGCATGAAAATAAAAGCTAGTACTCGACAGAGCTTTTAAAATTGATAACCAAGTTTTAAATGCAAAAACTTACACTCAAAATTTAAGAAAAAATATAATATGATTCAAAAAAAATTATCTAATAACTAAGTCTAAAGGTACTATTTATAATAGTGTAATCCTACTTAACCTAAATTTAGATTAAAAGTAAAGTAAATTAAAATAAAAATATGCTACCCTAGATTTTTTTGGAGTACATGAAAAGTAAATTCTTAACTCATATTTACATGTAGTCCAAATAAAATAAAATAAAAAGAAAATCTTAAATACTAAATACTAAATATTAAATATTAAAATTACTTATTTATGTCAGGTTGCTCTTAGGCTTCGAAACAAATTACCTCTCCTCACCGATGCCGTTTCAAATTTGCAGCTGGGAAGTAGCTTTCTGATCAATCTTCCCTCGCAACTGGAAGCCCGTGCTGATATTTTCTTCACAGCTTTGGAACCTGCTGGAAGGAACGACAATCACAAATGGATAATAGTAATTAGAGACGGTTCTAATTAATGTTTCTAAAGTTAGCCTTTTTACTTACCATGAAAATGTGCGGCAGAGCTCAATGGAATGTCAAACAATAACAGGAAGAAAATTACAAGGACATGCATGAAGCTGGGCATTGGCCATAGAGGCATAGTTGATTTTCACGCACAAAATGCCTGAATTTTCTGCTGAACAAGTTGCTGCTGCAAAGAGTTGACATTAATGCCAAGCTCCAAGCTGGAAAATGGCAACAATGAGTTTTTATAGCGGGAAGTTTGCACATCATGGAAGCAGACGCTGACTTGGAGTTGTGTCCCAATCATGCGAGTCAAGGTAATTGTTAATAAACATTGGGCTCGCGCAGATGATCAAATGGGTTTCTGTGGGTTGGTATGGACAGACACAGAACGTTTTACAACCATATTATAGACCGAAACCTACCGGAGAGAGACAGATTGGCTAAAACTAAGGCTGCTATTTATTTTCTTTGATTGAAAGCTTTATTAGAGTTACTTTGTATTTTTATAATTTAATGAAAATTAGAGGAATTAATAAGATGTCGCTGGAATAGTATTTTTCATTGAAAATGGAACCGCGGCATGGATTTGATTGAAGCCAAATCGAGAGCCATTAGGTTTGGACAATTGGACCATTTTTCAGTTAAGTTTTGGGGAGAATTAGGGGGTGGATGGTTACACTTTCAATCTTATCTATTGGGCCAACGACTCAAGGTATAATCAACAGTGGCAACAGCTAAAAAAGTATATTAACAAATTTTCAAATTTTAAAAGAACGATTTGATAGAGTTGACATATATGTGCTTCACACAAGTCAATCGACACGTTTTATAGAAAATTAATATTGACTTTGATTTTACCCATTACAATAATAAATAGTTTTTTTATCCTTGATTTTACATATTTTCGTATATTTATTACTTATAAGATAAAGTCTTAGAATGATTATATTTTATATAAGAATTATAATGTGTTTTAATTATGAAATCTTTAACGCATTTAAACATCACACGTAAACAGTTTTCAATCTGACTCTTTATCAAAATCGAATATTGATATATGTCGAGAGACTAGCATATGTTATTTTTATTATTTGTGAAGTAAATAATCGATTTTATAGATCGGAGTATTAGAATATTTTAAAAAATGTATACATACTTGCTGCAAGAACAAGTTTATTGAATATAACCTACCATGAGAATTTCAATTGGTATCTTACTCAAGTATCTATAGGAAATATTCTCATATGTGAGTTATGTAAATGATTTTTAGACTTGAAGTAATCAAATTATCTTGTATAAGAATTGTTATACTTTGATATTACCTTACGTATCTTAACAAAGGATGTACAATGGGGTATACGTCGGCTATAGCATAAACCACCTTAAGTGGTTTAAGAGAGATATCCTGTCGTTTTTTAACGTGTCTTAACTCAAAAAATACTAATCAAGGTATAGAATGAAGATTTGAAAAATGAGTTTTTCAAATTTTATTAAATGAAGGATGCATCATCCTAAGTGATTTAAGAGAGATATCCGATTGTTTCTTAACATGTAACTCAAGGAAATCCTAGCCAAGGTAGAATGTTGGATGTAGCATTAACCACCTCAAGTGATTTAATATGATATCCCATTGTTTCTTAACATGTAACTCAAGAAATCCCAGCCAAGGTAGAATGAAAATTTGGAAAATGAGTTTTTTGAGTTTTATTAAAGAGTTAAGAGCAAGTTTTAAGAACTAATTAAGATGATAAAAGACAAACATAGAGTAGATATTGTGTCATGAGCTCACATTTTTAATATTTCGATAATCATGATACATGTCAATTTTGACTTATAAATATGAAACTAATCAATAAAAGAGTTGATGATAAGTGCAAATTTTTTAATTCATCTAATTCTAATTGGATTAGGATTATACTTCATATTTACTACCACCATACGAAGAATTTAATAGGTCATACATACCAAAGGATTTCAATGTAAAAATGTAAAATTGAAGATTAAATTGGACTTGATTGAACAAAAATATAAATTTCAAACACTTAATTGAATAAGCTCAATTTTGTCAAAAACAATTTTGTAAGGAGCATAAAGATTATACAATTGCTCTTATGCTGCAACAATAGGTACTTGTGCACTGCTTGAAAGGTCGAAACCTTGAAAGAGTGAAAACAGAATTCAGCAAAAGTTCCCTAATTCTGAGAATTGGTTTCTCTTCTTTTCCTTGGAATTCGGCGATTTGTCTTCCTCCACTCCCTTGTTGGTTGGTTTTGGTTCTCCTGGGAAGTGAGTTGTTAGCGAGTACCTCCCCTAGTTAGCACTACACTTAGCAGCACAAGTGAACCCAAAATTATCATTGGTGTTATTCTATTTGGAGTCGATGCGAATCAACAATTGAGCAATTTAAAATTTGCAACAACCTAAGCTTTGTGAAAAAAAGATTTTAATATCTTGTTGTCTTAACTTCTTGATTTAAACATCAAAAGCTCAAAGGTACAAACATCTTCTACTAACTAGTTAGGATTATCTATATTAAGCAACTCTTATTGATCTTGTTAATAAAAAAAATTATAAATTTTCCACTGCGTATAAATAACTGTTTGCAAAACTTTTTTCTACACAACCTACTAAGTAATCATAAAATAGAATGATTATTCGAAAAAATATTTGGCCCAAAATTATTGTTCAAATTTAATGTGTCGTATGTCACACATTAATTTCCTCAACTCAATAATTCAACCAATGGAATCCCTAGAGCCCATAATACTTGCAAGCCACAATTTTCCTCAGAACATGACCCTTCCATACATATAAAGATGGAATTCCTATAAATTATCTTTGTCCTATGACAACTTAAGATCTATGTTCACTGTCCAGAGTCTTACTAGTTATCAATTCTTCAAATATTTTTAACTAATTCAATATAATGAAGGATTAGTTTATTTTCAAATGCAATTTAATTTTGAATTAAGAAATATGTGACTATGTGAGTATGGTAGTGCCTTTAAATATTGCTCCTAGTTTTTAATACATGTTAAGCTGTTTGAAGATGTTGTGGAGGACAGAACTTAGATCAAGTTCTTTAAATCAAGTTCGTTAGGTTTTTCTTCAAAAAAATCTAATAAAGACTAATTTTAAAAATCTAAATTGATAGAATTCAATAAGAAAATCAATAATATGTAAAACCTTAATTAAAAATACGGTCTATATACAAAATTTGATCACTATTTATTAAATAGTGAAAATTTTATCATAATGTTTAATATAAACTTTTATATTTAAATAAAGTACCAAAATTTATTCAAATTTTTTCAAAATTTATACACTTGATCTATATAATAAAACCTTTCTATATATCCGCTTGAATTTTTTATTTTAATTTCTATTTAACCATTTGTAAAGGAGAACCTACGCATTTAACCTAAAGAACCTTACTTAAATCTTGTCCGCTTGTGAAATATATATGTCCTGACGATATACACTCAATTATACACCTTATATTAAGTAAATGATAAAAAAAAAAAAGCTTTCTCCAACTATTTATAAGTAGGGATAATGTCATATATAGTTCATCTATATACAAGAAATATTTAATATCGTATCTATATTTTCAACTTGTACCAATGTGTTCTAACATCTAGCACCATTAACAAAATATGATAACATAACAACAAGAGTGGAGCTATCCAATTTTTATTGAAGGGGCCAGAGATAGAGATAGAGAAATAAAAATTAAAAATTTTAAAAACTAATATATTAAATTTAACCAATAATAAAAAATTTGATAATAAAATAATTTTATATAACATGTAAATAAAAAAAAGAAAGACTTACAATATATAATCTCTTAGGAAAGTTGTGCTCGATCATATTTTCTGAATTCAAATTCATTAATTAAAAATTATGTACTGAAAAACATCTATTTCTTTAGGATTGAGTGTTGGACATTTTTTATTCACATTACTTTTATTCATGAGTTGAAATATTGAGGCCTGATGGCTTAAGTGTAAGAGAATTATTTGGACAATCTGCATTTTTTTTTTTTAAAGAATTTGTCAATTATTTTCAATCTACTCATACTTTAATCAAACTTGAAAAAATAATTAATGCATTTAATATCCAATATTGTTATTTTATTTTTATTTAAACTTATAATACTAAATATATAATTATAATGTATAAAATATAAATAGTTAAATACGATATACAGGATTAATAATTTCTTCTTATATAATTAGGATTGTTTAAAAACTATAATTCAAAATTATTTCCTTTCAACCAAATATAAAACGTAAAGCATATAAAAAATATATACTCAAGATAATTTTTTCTTACATAATCAAGATTAATTAACAAATGATACATTGATGAAATTTTAAGGAACAACGCAACACTACAACTTATATTTAAAAATTACATAATAATTTATTAATTTTTAAAAATTAAAATTGTGAAAAAAAATCCACATGACAGCAAAAAAGATGAACATAACAAGTAGAAGATGGAACCCATATATAACATAAAAAAAAGAAAAAAATATGATTGATGGTTCATAGAAATTTGAAGAAACAAATCTATAGAATCTTAAAACATATGAACAAATAGTATAAAAAATAAATAAAAATAATAATATAAATTGGAAACCATAAAAAAAACTTTAAAATTGAGTGAGGTCTGTGGGATTTTTTTGTTATTTTTATTTGTATTAATTATTAAATAAAAAATTATTTTAATGGGGTATTAAAAGAATCTATTAAACATTTTAAAAATTTTATATAATGTAAAAAATATTTTAAAAATCCCCCTCCCCAAATTAAATGAGGCTCCACCCATGCGTGTCAAAAGACTAGACTTAGTAATTTTGGACATGACACGATAACACGAGATGGAAAGATACGAAGTTAAATAGGTTTGGATTTAATCTTATCATATTTCGTGTCTTAACCATGTAAACATGATTAACACATTTAATTAATCTTGTTAATCTTATTATCGTGTATAAACATGTATCAGTAACACGTTTAATGTTAATGATGGATTTTATTAATATGATAATAAATTTTAAGTATATTATTTATGTTAAATATTATTATGTTTGATGTAATTGTTTTTATAATTATTGATTTTAAATTTGAATAAAAAAAGTATATTTAATTGTAAATATTTTAAGTTAATTGTGTTAATTGCGTTAGGAAAAAATTATGTTAATTGTTTAATCGTGTTGTGTGTATAAAAAATCTTAACATATTTAATAAACGTGTTAGTCATGTCATATCATGTTATACGGTTATTAAATATATTTATATACATTTTTCAAATGCTGACATGAATAATTATTCGTGTAGTATTCGTATTGACTCATAAAATCATTAATATCTTATATTAACACGATACGATTAAAATATAAAAATACAAATTACTAAATCTATAATAAGTCAATCAAAATATGTTATTTGACCAAATAAATATCATATATTTTCTTTGATTGATAACTATGATACGCACATGACAGACACATGACATAATCTCATTCATTAATAAAAATTAAAAGGTTTCATTTTTCTTTTTTTTTCACAAACTATTAAAATTAGATGTTTGAAAAATTAAAAAACAAAAATTCTTTAAAAAAGAAAAAAGAAAATTTTAAAATATATATTTTATTTGTTTAAATAAAAACTCAAAATTTTAAAAAGAATATATTTTCTTTTTTTGGCCTTTTCTTCTCTATGCTCTCTTTTCTCTTATTTCTCCTAATCCTCAATGATCGAATTCGACCATTTTTCGATTGGATAAGGTCAGACGAGACTGGATCTGGGGTCAAAATTGTCAAAACAACCTTAAATCAAGTTGAAACTTGAGGTCATTTTGGCCATTTCGACATCAAATCCAACATCGTCCAGTCGGATAATGATCAAATTCGACCATCAGGTGAGGTGTCGCGAGAGAAACGAGAAAGGGGAGGAGAGAGAAAAGAAAAAGAAAGGAAATAGGAGAATTTTTTTTAAGAAATAAAATTTATATTTTTAAACTTTTTTTTTGAAAAAAAATTTCTAAACGTAAAGATTAATTTTTTTTTTTTTAGTGAATGAGGTTATGCTATGTACTTGTTTGATCCACAAAGTGAAACGGCAATTGTTTGATAGCATGGTGCATACTGATTGTCTTAATGACCCAATATTTTTATAACGATGATAGATATTGAGTGACATTGCTAGGCAGAATATAAGTTTGGGTGCCAAATTGAATGTTTTATTTTACGAGATTTCACATTAAATATTTTTCTATAATATAAGAGCAAAATATGACCTTATCATCATAAGTATTAATTATTTCCTTGAAAAGGATTCTCCTTTCAACTCTTTGATTCTCATTACAACCTTTTACAAAAGTAACGATCATTGGTCCACAATCCAAATCATTCCGGCATGATTCAATAACATTATCACCAACAATTTTATAAGGATTATAAAAAAACCAACGGCCTCCCAACAGAAGCCACCTACCTCTAAGTTTGTCTCTATGCTAAATTAAATAGTATCCATAATTATAAAATAATAATAATAATAATAATAATACTAAGAGACAAAGGAAAAGTGCAACACTCCAACATTCATTCATGGAGGTTGACCAAATTGCCCCTACCACGACAATTCCGAAGATGGGAATTTCTCAAGAATCAAATGTGAACCACTTACACTGTGTGAGAGCGACCAATGTAAAAATAGTCCAGTCCTTAAGGGGTTTGAGTACCCATAGGCCGAGGGTTCATTATCTGCCAAGAGCTCACAGTTTGAAGCTACACCACACTTCCTCGATCGAATTTTATCCATTTTGTCTTAGATCTTAAATGAAAAGCTAGTCCCCTTCCAGGTAATCCATTTGCTTCAGTGGCTCTGCTGCTGTCATTCACTCCTTTGCACTCTGCCACTGCCACATTTTTTTTGTACATAAAAAAATATATATTGCCTTTCCCCAACACGAAAAGGCTCTGACGAACTTACACATAAAATCTCTGCGTGACCCTTGCTCTGCGGCGCCTTGGAATATCTGTGTCAACTACGCTCAGCCCACGGGTTAGCCTCGTTTAAGGAGTCTTTCCAGTTTCCAGTTGAGTTCACGGGTAAGCTGATTGAATTTTCTGTGATTCATGAGTGATCAAGTTTGGGTTCTGATTTTTACCTGATCCGTTTGCGGATCCCTGCTTTGTTTTTAAGTTAGCTAAATGATTTTTTAGATTGAGATCATTGGTTCATTGACTGTTTTTATTTCCTAAACGTATTTCTCTGCCTGGCTTTTCGCGTCGTGTGGTTTGGCTTCTTACATAGTGACACTTGCATTGATGGCAATTAACTCTCTTTAAATTTGTGATTTCCTTTTAAATTTTTTCGTTAACGCATGGATATGTACGGATGAGCTTTAGAGCCAATTTTACGATTTAGGATTAGAGTGATTTTTTATATGTATCTGATTGTTAAAATATCTAACGGTCAAATTATATTGGTTGACAGTAATTCTCATGTTGAAGCTGGAAAACAAAGTAATTACTTACAAACAAAATCAAAATGTTAAATTCGACTTATTTTTTGCGGTGTTCGTACAGATTGAGTACTGAGCCTATAGGTTGATAAGTTTAAGGAAGGAACTTGTTCCACCATGGGTATTAAGGCATTAGACCATGAGTCACTGAATGAAAATGTGAAGAAAGTTCAATATGCAGTCAGAGGAGAGTTGTATCTTCGAGCTTCCGAGCTGCAGAAGGAAGGGAAGAAGGTATACTTTGCTTTCTTTCTTCTAATTTGTTTGAACATTGAATTTTGGCTTCTTATGCATCTTGTTGAACAACTAGATACCGGGGTTTCTATGAAGTTGCTTTTAGCTATTGCAGTGAACAGAAAATGTAAATTTTGATGTATTGTTTACTGGGTCATTTAAAACCACATCCTTGTTCTTAGATATTTTTGAGAAATTATCATAATCGGTTTCTTGCATTTGTTAGCTAAACTTATAGCACTTATTTACCGCACACAGCTTGTACTTATGATTGTTTTTGAATTGACATGACTACTAGTTTCCTGGTGAAATGCCTGCCTTGATTCTATTTTCATCTTTTGTCTGAACATTCCTCAAGGAAGGATTTCTGCTGTCGAACACAATTAAAAGGTCTGATAAAACCAATATGCGGGATGTGTCTCCCTACTGTTTACTAGAATCCATTATGTACCGGGAGAGTGTGCACTTCCACATGTTTAGTGCTTCCCAAGAAGAATTTGTTTCAGAATTTATTTGTTGTGGTATTCTGGGGAGTATAGTTGAAGCTTTTGTGCCTGAGTAGTGACTAAAAGTCTAGAACTCTGATAACATGTTGCTATCAATATTAATGTAGATGCCATAGTGGTCCCTATTGTGCCAATAGACAAGATGTGAATGTGTATATGCCTTCCAAGTATAAATACTTAATAATGGTTTTATTTTTCCTTTTTCACTTAATAAATTGTTCTCGTGTGTGTATGTTAATATGTTTCACGGCTTATTTCTGCAGATTATTTTCACAAATGTTGGCAACCCTCATGCTCTTGGACAGAAGCCACTGACTTTCCCTCGCCAAGTATAATATTTATTTTATTTCAGTTTCCATCTGTTGGAAATATTTTGTGTTTCAAAAGTATGTATTGAACCAAGAGAATGTGCTCCTGCAGGTGGTTGCTCTCTGCCAAGCTCCGTTTCTGCTAGATGATCCTAATGTAGGACTGCTATTTCCTGCAGATGCAATTGCAAGAGCTAAACATTATCTTTCATTGACTTCTGGTGGTCTAGGTATATCATCATATTATTTATAGGAAAATAACATTCAAACCACCCGAAACATCATCCTGTCATTGAATGACTCAAGTCTTGTTTTCTTCAACCTATATACTTGATAGATAATTGGCTAATTAAGTTTTTATTTCGTTAATTTTGCAGTTAGTCATATGTTTTGCCGAATGTCGTCATACTGAAACTACTTTTAAATTTTAACCCTTTCTTTACAATACCTTACTTTTCAATTTATTTACTACTTTACAATTGTGCTATTATGTAGTTCCTTATATTCACCCATTCACTATAACTGATTTAAAAACAGTTCCAGAGGGTTCTCAGAACTTAATGGCTTTGAATATGATCTGCAATATAAATAACATTTTGTTCCTTTTCCATATATCTAGGTGCATATAGTGACTCCAGAGGTCTTCCTGGCATAAGGAAGGAGGTAGCTGAATTCATCGAAAGGCGTGATGGGTATCCTAGGTGATAATCTAGATTCTATAACTCATAATGTCACCTTGTTTTGAAAAGATTGTCATTTTTGGTTCCCAAGTTGTAAGCTGAATGGTTGTTTGCTTCTTTTACTATTGGCAGTGACCCGGAACTCATATTTCTCACTGATGGTGCCAGCAAGGGTGTGATGCAGATCTTGAATTGTATTATCCGTGGTGAAGGGGATGGGGTAACATATTTTCCTCATCCATTTTGCTAAAACATGATTGCACCGATATCTATTTCATTCATTTCTTCTCATCCTAGTTTAATTTTTTCTGGCTTATAGTTTAGGGATTTACCATTTTCCCAGTGCATGATGAAGATATGTTATACTCTATAAAAAATTTCGCATTGCCAGGTTTTGGTTCCTGTGCCACAGTATCCACTTTACTCAGCTACAATATCTCTCTTTGGGGGTTCTCTTGTTCCATATTACCTGGAAGAGACTGCAAACTGGGGGCTTGATGTTAATGATCTTCGCCAAGCAGTTGCACAGGCTCGCTTTAAAGGAATAACTGTTAGTATACTTTTTCTCTTGCTAATTTATGAAAGAATTTGAGAAATATGGTCTGAAACTATACAAACATCACAATTGGATAAATTGATAAACAAAAAAGAGGCTTGAACAAGACTTATAAGCATATATAATTTGTTTAACTAAATTATCCTATTCTGCATGCTAAGCAGTTTTGGGAGTTCAAAAATTGATTTATTTTGGCTGGCACTAAACAGTTTTACCTCCCAAATTGATTTTATCTATTCAAATCATAAAAGCTGTTTGTTACACTCTTATTTCATTTGGATTTAATACTGTGATACCTACCTTTATTTTGATATGAACTGCTCTTTCCCTGATGCATGCCACCACCAACTGAGTCTCTTTTATGGTTGAATATGACCAGGTAAGAGCAATGGTAATTATTAACCCTGGCAACCCTACTGGTCAGTGTCTCAGTGAAGCTAATTTAAGAGAAATATTGAACTTTTGTTACCAAGAAAATTTAGTTTTACTTGGAGACGAGGTTTATCAACAGAACATATACCAGGATGAGCACCCCTTTATCAGTGCTAGAAAGGTAGATGCCATTTTGCCGTTAGATCAACTACAACTGAATCTTTGCAATGGAGTTTTAACTTTCTTAATTGCATATATTTCCTTGTACCACTGGAAGGTTTTGATGGATATGGGGCCACCCATAAGCAAGGAAGTCCAGCTCGTTTCTTTCCACACTGTGTCTAAAGGATATTGGGGTGAATGTGGGCAGCGGGGTGGATACTTTGAGATGACCAACATTCCTCCACAGGTTTGTGTTCTAATTTGCTTAATAAGTTTCATGTTCCTGAGTGGGAGCCAGGAATTTATCCCAAACATCAATATATGATGAAATGTGAAATAATTATAGCACAATCACTGTTGAATTTTCATGGAAAAATGAAATACAACGAATTCATTATGACACAAAGGTCATGGTCATATAGAAGGAGGTATAACAAATAATCCTCCCAACTTTGATTTTATTATCAAACGGGTAAAATTATTTTAATTCTTGCTATATATAATCACAAATGAACTGTTTTACCATGTTGTTATATATGTAAATGCATATACTTTCTTCTTTTTATTGTTCTTCTGACCTGATGTGGGTTCGAAATCAAACACAATATGGATTCTTGAACTGATTCTCAATTATGTTTTGATTTCATGATTTCATATTGCAGACAGTTGACGAGATCTATAAGATTTCATCAATATCGCTAAGTCCAAATGTTCCTGCTCAGATATTTGTGAGTTGATGTCATCCTATTTTGAAGTTGGGCACTTCAATGTTTCTACTCTAGTTATGTTAACAGTAAGATAAGTAAGCTTCCTGTTCTCTTCACAGATGGGGTTGATGGTCAACCCACTGAAACCTGGAGACATTTCATATGAGCAGTATGTTAGGGAAAGGTATGCCTGCTATGACCCAGTTTCCAACGAGTTTGGTGCACATTTTTCTTTCTGCTTAAATATAAATGAAGGGAAAATATTTTTCAGCTTTGTGATGTTCATGTTGAATAGATCCCAGATGTTAATGCATGTCTAACCATCTAATTTTGGTGTTAGAAACTACCGAAAAAAGATTTTTTCAGTTATTATTGATACTTTATGTAGAAAGGTCCGGAATTTGGTTTGAACCTTGGGATGTTGTTTTCCACTATGAAATGAAAAGAAGCTCTCTCCTTTAGCTTTAATTAACAGTTGATTTCCACCAACTATTTTCGTTTAAAACTTGCAGCAAAGGAATTCTTGATTCATTGAGAAGAAGAGCATGGATAATGACTGATGGATTTAACAGCTGCAAAAATGTGGTTTGTAATTTCACTGAAGGTAAATAGTTGTTGTCAACAGGTAATTTGATATCTTGCTTTATTGATTCCAACTCACTACTTACTCGATGGTAATCGTACAGGTGCCATGTATTCTTTTCCTCAAATACGTTTGCCACCAAAAGCTGTAGAAGCTGCCAAAAAGGCAGGAAAAGTTCCAGATGTTTTCTATTGTCTCAAGTTGTTGGAAGCAACTGGCATCTCCACCGTCCCTGGTTCAGGATTTGGACAGAAAGAAGGGTACTTTTCAATTTATTTTCTTTTCCATTTATTTATTTTGGAATTTTAATAATCATCTTTACTGTTGTCCTACCAGAAAGCTTCTTCGACACTTACCTTTCTCAAGAATTTTTGTTCTTTAAACAAATGTTTGTTTGTTTCTGTTTCCTTTTGTCATGTTAGAAAATTTGCTTAGATCAGTCCTGCTATTTGTTTTGATAATACTTTTGTAAAATAAGTATGCTTAGGTCTAGAACCTGATCTTATAGTTTTTATATGCTTCTAACCAAGTTATATGCTTTTCATTAGAAATAGAGTCAGAAAACGTAGGCCTCCCTATCTGTTTCTAACAACTTCTGTGTAATAATATGCTTTTTCTAAACAGTGTCTTCCACCTAAGGACAACAATTTTACCCGCCGAGGAGGACATGCCTGAAATTATGTCCAGTTTCAAGAAATTCAATGACGAGTTCATGGAGCAATACGAAGATAATTGGAGCCACTCAAGAATGTGAAGGACGCTTTAAATTCCTTGAAACTGTATTATATTAATTGGCCATTGCAAGCCACTCTATACATGCGCAAACTTTAATCATTTTCTCCTTTTACTTGAGCTATAAACTTCATGCCATTGAAGATTATTCCTGCTTCTTCTTTTTTTTTTTTTTTTGTTCTCTTTCTTCCTAATAACATCCCTTGAATATACAGTACTAATCTTTGAACCTCGGCCTCATTGCGCCTTTAATATTGTCGTAAACTCATAATAGAGTTGAGTACAGTTCTAGCTGATTTATGAACAAATGTTGGAGCAAAATGTAGAAATTAATCTATAAAAGGTACAAATTTCTTAAAGCAAGCTGAACATCAAAAGCCAAAACAAAAACTCAAAAATCATAAATGGATATTTTTATAATTTTAATATTTTTCTTATTTAATTAGGAATTCTACATATAAATTATAAATATAATAAAAAAAAATTATTTAATTTACTTGTATTAGGACTTTAAGATGGTCATGTTCTAATTAGGAATAGAACATTTATTTTATTTGAATCAATTGTTAATTATTCTAGTTATGGTAGACAATCAAAAATATAATTTTATTAGAGTTTGAGCCTATAACATTATAAAAAGTACCTTTAAACTTAATTTTTTAAAATTATGAAATAATATTTTACATTTTTTTTTTCAATTTGAGTTTAAGTTTTTACGTTTGAAATTTGATTATTAGCTTTAAAGGCTTAATCGGGTACTAGTTTTTATTTTTATGATACCTCACTGTGTAACAAATGCTATAATTCCAATGTGAACTCTTACCTGTCTGCCTAACAGGATTTGCCAGAAAGGCATGACCATGCAAATTCACGATTCTGAGTAAAATCTCGTTCCCAACCTGCGCCAAACTAATTGCAGTACTGAGTACTCTTTGCTAATAGAAGTAGGAGGTCCACAGCGCTGCTGTACCCATCAGTATGAATAACGTGCATCTAAATGGAAGAAATGGTACCATAGAGCTCCCAACCAAATGAAGCAGAGCAGTTGTTTTGACATATCCGTCGTAGGAGTTGGAGTATTTGTCTCAGTAGCATCAGACACCACTAATCAGTCCCTTGCTGAACAAAAAGAAAAGAAAGAGTAGATTTCTTTTGAGTTCCCTTTACAGAACCAGCTGTGAAACTCTTTGTTTTCCGGTTGCCGCTGACACTTACAAAAAGAATCTGAATTATGGGTTTTTCTCCCTTAATCAGAAGCACCAGAAATCCAGGATCATCCTTTAGAATGACACATGCTGCGGTAACATATGCGTCATAGAGCTTGGTCCCGAAAGGTACCTGGAGCCATGGACGAGTCTGCAATTGGCAAATTAATGTTTTGTTTTAAAGTGACCGCCCGCCCCTGTCATATGTTTGAATGTTTTGATTGTACATTTGGTGTGCATACGGCTACCTCTGGCATGTGTAAGGCGGTGACTGGTGATCTCTCAGAAGCTAAATTTTGTACATTTTTGTCACTTTCGATTCCTCCCGGCGATCTGCCCGAAGAGTCGCATACGAGTTTATCCAAGCAAATCACCACCAAGCGGATTTGTTTAGCTGACGCTTGGTTGACGTCAAGCCATGTTGCTTTTGACATTTCACCAACAAAAACAAAATTTACTGTGTTGGAGTTTCATGCAAGAGTTGCTTTTGACTGTGAACTAAATACTACTGTTCTTTTATCCAATGTTAGCATTTGTCAGGCTTGTAACTAAATTTTTCTCAATTTGGTTTTATATATACAAGAATGTAAAAAGCTTAATATCAATATGACATCGTTTTAATGGACCAAGGTAAAAAAAAGAAAAAAATTTTAATTAAATGACATTTGTCAGGAGATTCAACTAAAAAAAATTGAAAAATTTTATTTATAGATATATATATATATATATATCAACGTAAAAGATTTGGCTCCAAATCCAATATTCTTTCTGGACAACTGGTTTTAGTATTCTTTAATTTTTCTTTTAGTAACCAAATCCGGACAATTGATTTGATTCAATATATTAATTAATTACTGATTAGAAACTGCATGTTTCAGCCACCGGGGGATTTCACTGTGGACTAAATAGTAGTATGCATGCACCATCAAGCTCTTACTTTGTCTTCACTGCAGACATGATCTTACCATGATTTTCCTTTTTATCTTCTTTCTCTTAAGGGATAAAATTGGACCTTGAATTTGAGTTTTCCCAGAACTAAATGGAGTACCCTCTTTATATTTCTATTTCCATCAGAAAGGCTTTTTGGCAATTAAAATCAAAAATTAAATCAGTTTTTTTATTCGAAATGCAAGAGAATAATGAGTATAATAATAAATTAATTAAGTGAGGATTAATACTCAAATATATATATATATAGTATAAATATTAACAAAATCCCTAAATTGAAAGAAAGTGTAAAAGATTAGTTAAGCTCAATATAACTTTCATTAGGCTTGATTGATCATACAAAGCGTTCTTGTTTGGAGTTTTGTTTGTCTCAAGCAAAAGGAAAAGAAAAAAAGCCTCCTTTTGAAAAAGCCTCGTTAAAAAAAGGCTTTTGCTCTGGTTTTATTTAACAAGAAAGGAAATATTACAAGCAACGAGGAGAAAACTGGAAAGTAGGCGTTGAAAATTTGAAGAAAGAAAAATGTCAAATAAAAGCAAAAAACTGATGAAAAGAACAATAAGCAGGGAAATTGTTGGTGATCCCAAAATTTTGGCGCCAAAATCCAAGTCAATATCACAATCCCATTTATTATTATTATTCACTTGAAAGCTGCCCGTAGTTTCACGGGCAAGTTCTAGTCGGGGTTAGTCTTTTTCTTTTCTCTCTCTTTGCTTATGTCACGAGTTTCCTCGGGTTCTCTTTTTATCGCTGTCCCTGATTGGTATAAACACAACATTCAACGTTGCCTACTTCCGATTACTTCTTTCTTTCAATTAATGAGCATTATTATTATTATTATTTATTTTATTTAAAGCCCTTTGCATTTTAGCTGCTACATTTCTCTCTCTCTCTCATGTTCCTTCCAGGCCCCCTCTCTCTTTCTTGCTAAACCATAACCTCCTCCTTTCCAACACTTTCCTTCTGCTTTCCCTTTGATTCCCTTTGATTCTCTCTACAAAGGGAAAGGAAAAGTGGAGGGGGAAACCAAACCAACAGAAAAAAAAAAGAAAAGAAAGGAAAAGCCCATCTTTATTCTTTCTTCTTTCTTCTTTATTCCCTTGGTCCTTCCTAGTTAGCTAGCTATAATAATAGTTGAAAGGTTTGGTTTGGTTTTGATCCAAGGATATGGGGGTTTCAGGGAAGCCTCAAGTGGATGGGGGGTTAGAGTCCGAAGGCAAAAAATGGGTTATTGCTGGGATTTCTTTACGAGCTCCGTTGAAGCCTATCTACACAAATCCAGTGGAGAAAGATAAAGAAATTAGTGGCGAAACAGACGAATGTTCGACGACTCCAACAGGGGAAGAAGCTAGAATTCCTACGATATTGACATGTCCACCTGCTCCAAGGAAGCGAAAGCCTTCTTTGAAGTGTAACTATGGAAGTGTTAGAGAGTTCTTTA
>NC_030851.1:32889279-32926185 GCF_000208745.1 Theobroma cacao
GGGGGGGGGGGGGGGGGGGGGGGAAGGCTTAACCCCTTAAGCTTATGCATCCCCTTTTATCATCTCCTTATTATTTCTTTCTTTCTTTCTTTTTTTTTGTACGCTTACTTTCTTTTCTTCTGCTTTAGGTTATTCTGTAGCGAGTAGAAGTTTATGTACAGGGGAATTCATAAATAAATAAGATGGATATTTAACTTCTTCATGTCATGAGCTTCTTTGAGATGCGTTTTTGCGCTTCACCTAACTACCTTCTTAATGTGGTAAAATGCGGTGGTAGCTTTTCTTTTTCCCTTTGTATATCTGTAGTATTTCTTTCTAGCTTCTATGTTAAATCCGTATAGCACCCAGAACTGTAATAAAATTAAAGCATCCATTTGTTAGTTAAGTAATGGTGAGGATCTGGGTTTTCTTTCAGTTTGCACTTTGATCTTTCTTTTCCTTCCTGTTGTTGCTGCTGCTCTCTTTTGTTTGAAACAATAGATCAGTACTATTCATGTTCATGCTTGGGAGTGACACATGCAAGTCAACATCTAGCTAAGGTTGCCAAAAGTTGTCAAACACAAAGTAAAGGTAAATCCTTTCGAATGGGTAAGGAAGATGCTGCACGGATGCTTACACACAGCTGATTGACTGAGACAAATCCCTACAAAACGCTTAGCCCAAAGACCCACTGCCTTTTCTGGCTCTCTGCCACCATCCCGTCTTTAGACTTTAGCTTAGTTTTCCACTGTCCCACATACATGACCCCCCACCCACCTCGGACTCTTATGATAGTGGGAAGGTTCTTTGTAATGCTTTGGTGATAACTCAAGAAAAAAAAAAGGGGACAAAACACATGTGGGGAGACTTGGATTAGAATCCTATGCAGAGTTTGAATGGACCTCATTTAACTCTTTCAACCCCCTCAAGTTCTGCAGACCTATAATTGACAATGTCACTTGCATATCTAAAAACATTTTTGACTTTGGATAATGCGAATGGAATGTTTATTAACAAAAGTTAAAAAAGAAAAGAAAGTTAGAAATCCTTTTGTTTATAACTGAAGAATGTGCACCATCAAGTTAGCCATAGTTAAAAAAGTGACAAGGGGGACTTCACCTAATCTGGAGTTCATTTTGTACACTAAAGAAAGCTCTCTCGGGATCAGAGCTCTGTATTGAAGCAATCATGTTTTAACACGTCTAACAAAGGCTGCGAATCTCATGTGGCCTCTAGTGAAATCATTTTGGATTAGATTAATCACTAAACTCCCCCTATTTAGTGGTATTATTGGAGACCACATGAAGGTTATTAATATATATATATATATGTATGTGTGTGTATTTCGCAATGTTGCCAGCATATGGTGGCTTATTTGTCATCTTGCCTTACATCGATTGCTCAATTTTTTATTTCTTTCCTTCTTCAATCTGTTTTTCACTTGTATCATTGAAGGAGACAAGGGAGCAATGGGGTAAATCATGCAAGAACATGCTGAGAAGATGGAATGGATCAACTTACCACATTATATTATGCTTATTTACCTACTCTAAAGTCTAATGTAAATTTTGCGTCAGTATTGAGAATCTATGGAGTATAAGATTTGAAAAAATGAGTTGCTACAGACCAAAATACAGTATTTCGTGTCAATGCCAGTAGTTGCCTGAATTGAATTTGCTACTAGTATTTTAACTTACTACCTAATCAAATAAAAGAACAATGCTTTCAATGATAATGGACTCTTCGTCTAATCCTTTAGAGATAAGCTTTTAACTTTGCAGATGAAACCTAGCTAGCTATATGTAGGTTATTAAAAATCTCAGTGCTAGACTATTAGAGACAGAGAGAGAGAGAGAGAGGCTTGTGAATTTGGAATCCAAATCTCCTACAGGCATATACATCACGTGATATCCACCAGAACATACTGCAAATCATATCCGAAATCAATTCCCCAATTGTTACGGGATTGAAACCTATAACAGAGATTTACAGGAGCTGTTCCAAGGCCTCTATAAATACTGAAAAGTATCCAAGGCTTAGATCAAAACTGGGGTTCGAGCTACCAAAACCGCTGTCTTAACAAAAATGACAACACTTAGCTAGACGTGGTTTAGTTGCAAGCTTGCCAGGAGGCTCTGAATTTTGATTTAAACTGATTGCCAAGTGTAGGAGCTTGTAAGTTATAACTCGTACGTTTTTCCATGGCGAAGCAATGTGACTTGTTTGGTTTTGTGGGGGCCATGAGCAATTCAAGAACTGGGCGAGAGATACTTGGGAAAGAGTACTTGATCACACAGAACAATAGCTTCCGTCAAAGTCAAGTGTGGGGACGGTTGACCCAACACGATCTTGTGGGATGTTTGCGTAGCAAGGACATCATGTGGGGGACTGCAGCAAACTGCAAAGCCACCACCGGCATTTTTGACCCAGTAAACAACATCTGGGTCAAAGGTTATAGGTTTTGAAGAAATGGACCGCCCCTCTCTCCCTTCCCTTGGGCTCACTTGCCATGGGATCCTCATGGAATATATTAAACATTTCCCTCAGAGAACAGGTCCCATTAAAATACTATTTTTTTATATCTTGGAAGCTATTCAACCCTTTTTCCATATTTTAAGTGATTAGATATATGAGTCAATTAACTATTTCTCGCTTTGCTCCCCATTCAAAACTATATAGCAAAGAATCACTACCAACTAACTAGAGGGGAAAACAAACTAAAACTTAGGGTATGATCAAGTTTATTTTAGATATATGATTTGAACATTAAATCGTAATTACTTAACAAATATTGTAATATCACCTATGAATAATTGTTTTACTATTTGTGTTTATATTTTCATACATGCATACATATATAAATTAAGTTCTCTCAAAATAAATATCAGTCCAATTTTACTATATTAGTCTTTATTCTTTTCTATTATTTCAGAGAAAGTCTTTATTCTTTTATATCAAATACTCAAGATTTCTTTTTGGATAAAATACCTCAATCTCTTAAGTTTTGGTTGAAATTTCAAAATGGTCTATTAGTTTTCGATATGGATATTCTGTCCCAAAAATACAAACACTGTTAATAAAAATTAAGAAAAGACTAAAATATTTTTTATTAATTTAAAAATTATTATTAAATTTTAAAAAATTAAAAAAAAAAAAAGCATCAAGGCTTCTTCAGAGAGCATCGGGCTCCCTAAGGGGAGCACCAGATCTAGTGCTCCCTTGCAATCTCGATCGAGCTCCCTAGTGGAGCACCAGTGCTCCCTTAAGGAGTCCAATCGAGGCCCCCCAAGGGAGCTCTTGGTGCTCCCATCTTGGGAGGTTTTTTTTCTTAATTAATAAAAAATAATAAAATTATATAATAGTAATTTTAAAAATTAATAAGAGTAAAATTATCTTTTTTATTTTTACCACGTCAGTAAGTTGATAAAAATATTAACGATTGACTAACGACTGAATCTATGTGTCTAATAAAAAATATTTTTTTGAAATGAAATATTTATTTTAAAAATTAATAAATTTTTATATAATTTCAATCAAACTTAAGAGTAAAGATATTTTACCATTTCTTTTTTATTGGACATAAAAGTGATTGTCTTGTCTCTCCAACAATAGATATTCCTTTCTCATGTTTTAGGCTTGGCCCAGAAGCTCACACATGTACTCCAAATGGATTGGACTTTCGGGGTTTCAAGTTCACTGTTGGCCCTAATTACCAAATTAAGTAGGTGTTCGGCCCATTTGTGAAAGGGATTTTACACTGCAAAAATATAATCAAAAGTATTTGCTTTTAAAATGTAAACTTTTTAAGTTATGCCAAAAGTCCATTGGAAATTTTAAATAAAATTATAAATTTAATTTTTTCAAAATTTTAATATGTAATAAAAAAAATATTTAATGAAACTTCTTTATATTCTCCCTTTATTCTTCAATAATTCATAAAACTATAAAGAGATTTATACTTTTTTCTCACATTTATCTTGTTTATTTGATTTAATTTTTTTTCTCTTGATTTAATTTATTTTATTATTTTTATTACTAAACAGAGGTTAAAATAGTTTACTGAAGGAATAACATCATTGGTTTGACCTAAGCCATCATTTAATGTTCCATGATAGGAGTTTCTTTAAGCAAATAATTTCACACTGCACTCATCAACCAATCCCTTTCAGTCGGTTTTCACTACTTGCTTTTCTTTGGCAAGTGCCGCAAAAATCTCCGCCATCTCTTCCCTAGATTTCTTGAACATCATTCCTAATTTTAACCATATTTCCCATGTCTCATATGCTTCATTGTCTAAATTATGCCCATTGATAAGAGTCATGTGTTTGGTGATTGAACTAGTGACTTCATCTTCCTATTGTTCTGATGGTGAAGAATTGATGATGCTGTTAACAGATGCCATACCCTTTCAGGATTCCCTAAACCTAAAATTAGTAGGGAGTCCTGTGATCCTACAACATTTCTCCTTAATGTGACTATGCTTTCCACAATGGGAACAAATTAACTTAACCTTAGTTTTTTTCTTTCTTTCAACCAGTGCTGCCATAACAAAGGATTCCACAAAGGGTTGTGTTTGCAAATGCAAAGTTCTTTGTGATTCTTCCCTAAGAACTAGGTTATAGGTTTTTCAAGGGTAGGGAAAGGCTTAACATTACAAATGTGTGACCTTAAAGCAGAATAGTTTTCATTCAAACCATTAAGAAACCTATATACATTATCTTTTTAACATTGATATATATCTTTGAAAGTAGGATTGAGTGCATTTTTCACATTCACAATGAGGAAATGGCCTATAGTCCCTTAGTTTTTCCCATAAGTCATTTAATTCAGTCAAATATGCATCCATAGTTCTTGTACCTTGAGTAATACTATATAAGAGAATTGAAGATTGCAGGTTTTGGCATCATTGAGTTAAGAAAATCATTTCTTCAATGTATTCTAGATTTATGAGATTGAGTTCATGTAGAAGACAATGGTTGCAATTAGTGGTGTGATGCCACGATTAGGTTATTGCATCTAGTCCATGGAAAGTAAAGATCATCTGAAGCCCTATGTTCTTGGATTGATCCATTAAGAAATCCAAAAGTGTAATTACTTTAGGTACGTTTTGGATTTACAATTATAAAATCCATGCCTATATGATGAAGAAAGAATGGGGAATATGGATCTTTTAAGGGTGAGATGACTAATTTAGATAATGAATTTGCCATTGGCAAAGAAGAATTGATCAAATTGTGACTTCAATCTTGAATGAAGAATAAAGACTAGAAAAATTAAGGAAATCACAACAAAAATCCTAATCGAACCCTTCGGACACTATATAAGATTGAGAAATGAAATAAACTAAATTGATTGTATTATTTCTTCAAGAATGATTACAAAGTCACCAATATACATTTTACAGAAAGAAGAACCTAGAAACTTGATTACAAGAATAATTGCCAAACTTAACCTAATTAACAAAAATAGAAAATTGTTGACTTTTTGGCTTAACTAACCAACTAACGCTAAAGGACATACTATCATGTGCTTATACATTCTTAATAGTTGAATTTTAAAAGAAAATAAAATTATCTTGTAAGAATAATTAATCTAAATTAGAACTCAAAAATCCTCAAATGTGCCTCCTAACACACACACATAAGAGTTTAAATAGACAAAAATAAATGTTCAAGAGAAAATTGATTGCAATAGAAAGATGGAGGTTTAGATGATGAAGTTATATATATGTATGTATGTATGTATGTATGTATGTATAAGCATTTCAAGTTTTGACCCTTGAGGATGAGGGTGATTCTAAACGAGAATGTACGTTATGTGTAATTATCTTTCAAGATTAAAGGTTAAATAGCTAGTTGGATTTATATTCACTTAATTTGATTATTATCTTAGTATATTTATTTTATATTATCTCTTGTTTAGAATCATTTGTTAACAGATAATAGTTATTTCTATTTGTTAATTGGTATTTGCCTGGCTTATAGAAGATCAATTCATAATAATTATTAAGTTGAATCTAAGAAAAACCACAAAATAAAGTTAAGTCTCTTTTGAATTTTTTTTTTGTTTCAGTTTTATCTTACCTTGAATTTATATTTTACATCTTATTTAAGCCCAATTTATGTTTCTTTTTTTCCTCCAAAATAATTTCATAAAAAAGGAAACGTAAACATAGATGAACTTGATGCAATCATACAAGGTCGTTAACGCTGTCAAGGTTGTGATGGATCCTTGCTAGCTAGTGGCTTTTGGTGTTGTGAATTTTTTTGTAAGTAAACACTGATTTATTTCACATCAGAATTTCTACGTCACTAAAATCTTTTTATCAATTAGGTTAAGGATTTGTGATGACATGGACGGATGGTGAAAGCATAAAATGTGCTTTTAAAAAAAAATATTACTTGATTTGAAATTGATACCCCATTTAAACAATTTTATATTTCCCCATTGACGAATATTTAAAGTGTGACGAGCTCGGCTTGTCTAACCCAGCCCTTGCCACTAACAGAAATATCTTAACGTCGGTTAAGAGGTGGCACGTGTCGGGTTGTTTTGTTCCTAATTAAAGATGGGTCACGTCACACAACAAGCATTTGCTACCAGATTTCCTTCACTTATTTTTTTGGAATGAAGATTTCTTTCATTTTATTTTCTTTATAACTTTTAAAAGAAGGTATGTATCGCTGCAAATGACCCTTTCAGTGTGAGCTGGGGAAAGTGGAGCGGCAAAATGGAGCAAAAAACATGGCCAGATCGATCCGATGGATCTCGATTCACTGCTTTTCCGTTGTCGAAACCTAGCAATGGAGATGGGAAGACCAAATTATCCAGGCGTTCCAAATTCATTTCAAAACCGTCGTCATCCCAAACCGACGGTCCTGATTTCTCGGCTCTCCCTTTCGACATATTAACGAAAATCGCAGCGCCGTTTAATTTCCCGAATCTTCTTACGGCGTCGCTGGTGTGCAAGTCGTGGAGGGACGTGCTTCGGCCGTTGAGGGAAGCGATGGTGCTGCTGCGTTATGGGAAGCGTTTCAAGCACGGTCGAGGCGGTTTTCGACGCAACTTGGAAAAAGCTCTCGACTCATTCTTGAAAGGCGCTGCACGTGGCTCTACTCTGGCTATGGTCGATGCGGGGCTTATTTACTGGGAAAGGGGTCAAAAGGAAGAGGCAATTGCTCTTTATCAGAAAGCCGCTGCCCTTGGCGACCCTGCTGGACAGTGCAATCTCGGAATTTCATACTTGCACGGTATTGTTGTCAAAATCAATAAACTTTTTCTCAAATCTTAGCTGATTATTTAATGTCATACAGTTTAAAATTAATTTTGTGTCGCAGCTCAACCTCAAAAGCATAAGGAGGCTGTAAAATGGTTGCATGAAGCTTCAGTTGGGGGCCATATTCGAGCTCAATACCAGCTGGCACTTTGCCTGCATCAAGGTCTTGTGGTGGATCGAAATCTTCGAGAAGCTGTATGGAGTTCTTTACTTACCCATTTTAATTGTATTCATAGTGAACTTCTCTTTTTGAGAATTGGGATGATGGGATTTGCTTTGTTGCTTATTGATGATACTCAGGCTAGATGGTATCTAAAAGCTGCTGAAGGTGGATATGTGCGTGCAATGTACAATACTTCGCTTTGTTATACATTTGGGGAAGGTTTGTCACATAGTCGTAGACAAGCAAGGAAATGGATGAAGAGGGCTGCTGATCGTGGTCATAGCAAAGCTCAATTTGAACATGGACTTGCTCTATTTTCTGTGTGTCTCGTTCTTATACTTTCGTTTATAAGTATAAACAACCATAGTACCATGTATAAAATGAATACAATATTTCTGATGCACAAGCTTGTTATGTAGTAATAGCAGAAAGTTGTTGGCTTTGATTTGCCTTAGCTCAAGGCATGTGAAGTAAATTGAGGAAATATGAATGAAGGAAAACAAAACTTTGGCTGAGCTTAAGACATATTAAAGTAAAATGGGAAAATATGAATGAAGGAAAACAAAGGGTTTTTTTTTTGCAGGGGGGTGGGGGCTTGTAGTTGTTAAGAGAAAGATATAAAACGCAAGATTGTTTCTTGATGAGTCTGGCTTTTTTTGTCTGTATGATCATTTTCTCTCTTCTCAATGGTATGTTTGTGTGCTGATAATGTTGTATTTTTGCAATCTAAGCTGATGTGGATTTTGATATAATACTTGGGCAGGAAGGGGAAATGATGAAAGCTGTCGTGTACCTTGAACTTGCTACACGTTCTGGTGAAACGGCTGCAACTCATGTCAAAAATGTAATTCTCCAGCAACTCTCAGCAACTTCTCGTGACCGTGCCATGCTTCTTGCTGACAATTGGTGTGCTTTACCTTCATCTCGCTGAGTATGTCAAGGCTGTTTACTGAACTTTCTCATATACTCCTGATATTGCTTCTTTCCTTTTGTTTTTTGTCTTATGCTTGACAAGTGACAAAGTTATAAATATATAGATGTTGTTGCTGTTTTCCTTTTGATTCCAGTGTTTATTAACATTTGTGCCTTTTACCAGCCAAAATGAAAAAACATCACTAAAGAATATCAACCTTTTACGTTTCAATTCTTACATTGCAGGAAAGGGAATTTGGGCTCTAAGCCTACTTATTTAAGGAAGGTTTGGCTAGCTTAGGCGGCTACAATTAGGTTATTGCCTCAATAACCATTTTACTTTATCAGGTCACCTGTTTCAACTGTATCTTCTAAAACAGTAAAAAATATGGCACTCATATCTTGTTAATGACTACAAACTAGTTAGCATCTCTTTTCTTTATTTGAAGATTGATAAGTTATTTTAACTGCTTTTCATCAACCATCTGGAAAATGTTTATAGGAGAAGGGGTGAAGAGAAAAGAGAGTTTTGGCTTATTTTTGTCTTCCTATTCTTTTTCCTTGTTGAGGGTGTGGAGGTAGGAAGTGGCTTTGAGGTTTCAAACACTTGGTATATATGAATATCAGCAATGGGAGAACGTGTTACGAGTTTTAACTTCCTTTCATGCACATGTGATCAGCAATGTTACAGATGATTATGACCATGACATGTTTGATCAGTAACAATTGATGGTAGGACATTTGTGTTTGAGATTGCTACACCAGGATATATTGTTTGTATTGGCTGTGCTACAAGATCTATTAGTGCAAAACAAGTTTGGTGAGTTATGACATTATAGATACCCTTTCTGCATTAGGAAGGGATTTTTTTGGTTTGGAGTTGGAACAGTGGCGATGAATCCATTGGATGATTGTTTCTTCCTCTTGTTCTATTTTCACTTCCAGTTTTTTTTTAAAAAAAAATTGTTTGTTCTGGATTGTATTCAAATGTCGGCGCAGCCCATGGAGTCCCTTCGGGAAGCATTGAAGTTGTTGGGCACTTGGGCTCTCTAGACACTCGTGGTCGACCAGATGGCCACTCCGCACAAAATATGCCTAAACGAATAGACTCTTACCCTTTCCCGGGTTAAGGTGAAATTTGCCAATATATTATGATTCAATATTGATTTTATCATTGTACTTCAATTTTATTAAATTTTATCATTGTGTTTTCAATTTTGTTGATTTTTGAACAAAAAGTAATGAAATTGACATATTTCATGAAGTAATCTGTTAACGCAAATGGTAAACTTTGTTACTATGGTTTCAATTTGATTGCTTTTGGAAAAAAAAAAATGGAATTGAAATATTTCACTGAATATTTTGTTACTACACGTGGTAGTTTTTTTTTATTTATCAATTTTTTCACTTTTATGTTCAAAAATCAATAAAAGGGAAAGTACAATGGTAAAATAGAATGAAATTAAAGTATAATGGTAAAATTTGATATTGATTTATAGTATAGTGGTAAATTTGATTTTGATCATTCCTTACCCTAATGAAGGATGATGAATTGTCCATGGGAATTCATAAGCAGATAGCGTATATAGAACGAGTTAGTCTTCTTCCAAGTTCCAAACATAATGATTCATTTTCCATCACAAAAAGATGATCATTCTTAGCTAATTGTTCAGCACTTATAAGATGAAGGTGGTGGAAACATGAACACATGATGATAGGTGGATAGCTGATAACTATATATATAAAGTCCTGCCTAGCCATGTCATCTAATTTAAAGGGCTGAATATCAGTAGATAAACCGCATCGTAGTTTTTGTTTAATGAGCTTTAAAATGATTGATCAATGCAATTCTCATTGCCAGATGAGCACTTTTATATGTTTACCAAATTTCCAAAAGAATTGTCTCAAAAGTCTGATTTGTGGAAAATGGAGAATTTCAAAATTTCACTCAAGGAAGTACACAAGTTGAGAAAAGAGATCAGTGGTAGAGAAGACAGGAAGGAATCAGTAACTCAATGTTCTTATAAACAAAAAATAAAAATATTCACAAACAATTTGACCACTAAAAAAAGTATTAAAGCATCTAAGGTATTTTGAACAATGTATACTTGCTTAAGCAGAAGCCTGTCTACCTTGATGAAACTATTCTTTTTTCTAACTAATCCAAATCTTGTAAATCTGTGTATGCTATTAGCTTGCCTTCCAATCTACCTGAAAAGCAGAACAATGCCCCTAACAAAAATATAGAGTGCAAATTCAAGGCGCATAGGATTGCCTCTGAGGATGGACTCCAGTGTGATAAAGGTTGAGGTGATATATGGCCTTGGACACCAATTCTTTCAAATCAGGATGTTGTGCAACCACAGTTCGGTCTGCCCCCTCAAGGGCAGTCAAAACCCTAGCTTGTTCTAAAGCCTCGTTATCACCGGAGTGTATAGCAAGGTAGCAGAGCAGGATCACTCCGTGCAGCTGCGTCATTTCACTTCTAAGCAATCTCATCAAAGGTGGAACACCATTGAACCCAATTATCGATTTTGAATGGTCCATACAAAGAAAATTCTCCGGAGATGCAAACTTCTGCAAGGCAATGGCAGCTTCCATTGCCACTTCTTGATCCTTATTAGCTAGCTGTGTCACCAAAGGACCAATCACTCGAGTCTCCCTTGCTGGGAAAGTCCTTGCTAATGAACCAATTGATTTAATAGCAGGAATTTGCAATGTAGGACTATCCAATTCCTTGATCACCCTCAAAAGCTGATCAATAACAGCCTTAGCTGCAAGTGAATTCGTCTTAAAAGCTGCCCGTCTAAGATCAGAATTGGATTCGGCAGCGGCTGTGATCTCCATTATTGTCATCAAACAATTATACTGTAATTCGCCTTGCTCCTTCTCCACCAACTTAGCCAGGCAAAGCAGTCCTTTTGTCTCAGTTATCCTCCTACTATTAGAAACACTCCCTTTAGCAAGCATCCACAAAGCTTCAGTGCCATTAATTTTCAACTGAATTTTCACTTCAGGCTTCTCATTTTCCCTTTCTTTCCTATGATTCCCTCCCCTACTACTCCCTTCCATATGCAAATTAGAATAGGAATTGGTATAGGGTCGATAACTGTAATTCCTCGAATTCGACCCAATCGAAGAATTTTTCTCCATTTCTTTATTAATCTGAACTATAGAATGAATGCTTTGCTTACCCATCTGTGTCCTAGAATCTTCCACAAATGTCTCAAATGACAACAAAGTCACCAACGGCCTAATCACATTCTCTCTGGCGAAATCCTCTTGCGCTACCGGATCATGCTCCGCCATTCTCGCTACCAATTTCGCTACCGGAATTTGAACCTTCATAGGAGAATCTCCCAACACTTGCACCACAATTGGAACCCCCATTTCATCAACAATACTCCTAACTCTTTCGTGCTCATTTGCTAAAACAAAAAGCGCATTAGCCGCCGCGATTTGCGCTTCCGTTGAGGAGCTTTCTTTAAGAAGTTTTAGTAAAGGAGGGACGCCGCCTTCTTCGACGGTTATTTTTTTGTTTCGGTCGTTGTCTTGAGCGAGGGAAGCGAGGTTGTTGGCGGCTTCGATGCGATCGGTTAATTCGCCCATTTGCACAGTTGCGATGTAAGACCAGACCCACGAAATAATCGGGTCGTTGCTGGCGATTGGAGGGAGGGAAAGGAAGATTCCACTCGAAGTCCCGTTGTTTTCGGTGTCGAGGACGCCCATGAGCCATTTCATGTCGCCGATGGAAGCGTCTAGAAGGTTTAACACTTTGCGGAACTCGGTGGCGCTCGTGATTCTCACAACTCGACGCAAGATGCTCTGCCGCTTGCACTTTCGGACTAAAGTGAGGGCTCGCTCTAGGTTTTTGGAAACCTCGGAGATTAACCGGCGAATAGGGCGTTCGTAGAGGGATTGAACCGAGGTGGTGAACCTGACCAGGGTTCGAAGCATTTGGGAAAGCCGATCCACTTGCTTGGCAACCTCCCCGCATTCGGCTTTAAGCGACCCGGCTTCGTCCGCCGCCGAGCGAACTCGCTCCGCTAGCCAAATCGGATAGGACAGCTCGTCCTCGATACGCTTCTCCTCCGCCGATCCCATCATCAACTGAATCAGGTAAAGAAAATTAAAAAGTAGTTGTCTTGGTATTCCTGTTTTTGTAGGTGAGTCACAGAGGCGAGTGAAGAGTGAGTTAGGGGGTATGAGGGAAAATCTAGCGCTGTTTTGGAGATGAGTCAGGAGGGGACTGAGGATGGAGCTTTGATCATTCTTCGCATGTTTGTTGTGTCTAGTCAGCGTAGCTGCAGCTGACGTTTTTTTGTTGTTTTGCAGTCCTAGGCTTCTTGGGAATTGTGCTGTTTTATGACAATTATATTAGTGTTACAATTGCAATTTGGATGAAGCGCGTGAGAGGGGGAACTAGCCAGGAAAAGAGCCTGAAGTTACAAGGAGATGACGAGTCAATTCAACGTCGATTCCGACTCAAGTCTGAAAATTCTTCCTTCCTTGTCATTTATTTTACTAGTGTTACAGACGTGGTTTGGGAAGCACAATTTTGTACAATTAATTAATTTTAGGACCAACGGACAGAGGAGGTTTCGCCATATTTATTTATTTATTTATTTATCATGAAACGACAAAAATCCGAGATTCTTTCCTGGTTGACTGACCAGACCATTGTTGTAAAAGATGACGATGACGATGGCAATCCAAGACCTGTTCATTGGTGACCACGCAAATTTACTACCCCAAGCCCCAAAGGCAAGGGGTTTACTGTCTTGAATCTTTATTCCGGGTTATTTCCATTCCCACGTATGACGCACTCACTTTTCAAATCTCTTGTAATAGATAAGATTTGAATATTTTAAATAGACTCTTCATTTTAGAATTCCCCTGAATGAGATTAGTCTCTGCCCTGCGGAATGGAATGGGGAATACAAGTCGTGTCGTTTTCATTTAGCAATTATAAATCAAGTCATCTTTTCATAACTCACCCTTTGTCAAGCAGCCCAGCACGATCCAATTTGATCACCGCAAAACGCTGCAATCAGCGTTAAAAAAAGGATCTTCATGGAGACAACATAATCAGGCAAGAATTCTATTATTCAGAGGTACAGAGTCGGACATTATGATTCTGTAACAGTATAAAATAGTACATTATTTATGAATCTATTTTTGCAATGACGGACTGGAGGTGGACTCGCTGAATTTGCTGCTGACAGTTGCCAGGCCTCCAATAGTTTACTAGGATACGAGGGCAGTTCAAATATTTAGTGAACCTTAAGCACATACAAATACGAATGCTGAAGCAGTCTGTACGTACTCAGATGCTTTTTTAGTACCTAATAATGTGGGGGTCAATGGCTCAATTATATGACCCTTACCGACATATTGCTGAGGATAATCATACAAAAGATCAATTCAGAGCTTAGCTATTATCCCGTTTTGGATAGGCTTTGTTGCAATGTCATTGTCCTTGAGCTCCAGATCAGTTGCGCTAGGAGGAACATCAACCGCTGGTGAGCAGTTAAAGAAACCGTGTGGCTGCATTACAAATAGCAAACCATAAGAAAGATCGTGCTTCTATCAATCAAGCTGTAAATTGTGTTGGGACTTGTTTTGTTTTTCCTGCATAGCATTTCCAAACACAAATAGCAACTATGCAAGCTCAAATGCATTCTTGCAGTCTATTGCAAGGGTGGGACATGATAATCCATCACTCCCATCCCATACTAAGGCTGTCAAAGAGAAATGTGCATTGGGCTCAAATGCGTCTTCCCGTCTTACACTCTGCTAAGAAGCTTTTGATGGAACTCGAAAAAATCACAAACACTATCATGAGCAGGTTATTCATTTTACACATAATGTTTAAAACGCAAACCTATCACGATAACAAATGATTCTCAAAGGAGACTATGCATTTTCAAACTACATACATGGTAACTCAGAGAGTGAACTCACATGATCCATCTAATATCAGTAACTAATAACTAGTAAAAACATAGGCCATAAAACAAAATCATTAAACTCATATGACATGGTGTAACTCTTAATTAAAATAACATGAGTAAAAATTAAGAATTATCAGGAAAAAAAATGTGAATATATTCTTTTACGAAGATTCAGTCAAGCCTGTCAGAATGTATGCTATTAGGATGAGTGTATACCATGAGCATAAAACCAATGCGTTCCACTGGCATGACAGGCCAGTCTTCCAACCGAGGAACATGTGTCACTCCAAAGACATACCTAGACATAATTTCCAATATAATTAGATATCGTAATAGATTGATTTGTTCTAAACTACCCTGTTCTCTGAATAAACACAAGTTAATATTAGATGATAGACTTGATAAATTAAAATACCAAAGGCAAACATACATGATACACACCAAGATGCCTGTGAATGCATATGAAGTAATTTGAACTGATTTTTTAATTAAATTCAAACATAAATGATCACTTTATTCCTTAGAGAAAGATATGTCAGATACTAACCACAAAACTATATCAGCTTCTTCCAATGACCGATTCTTCTTAACCCATGTAGCTAATCCCTCCCCAACACGTGGATTTTGATTGGGAAACTCTCCTCCAGGATACATTTCTTCACGTGCATAGGGTGTGACCCAAAGGTTATGTTTCAAGAAAGCAGCACGTCTTAGAAATTTTGCCTCAGAGCCAGCCAGTGGCAGACAATTTGAACCAGGTACTAGTTTGAAACCTGTTAGTTGCCCAGTCCTGTTGACATTTCTTGTGTTTCTAACCTATGAAAATAGCAAGTACAGTCGAGGGATCAATTTGTTGAACTGTATAGAAGAGGAGCCATGTTCCAAATAGACAAATAGATTGCCAAAAATCACAAATTGTTACACTACCAAAATAAGATAACACAAAATTACAAGAACTCTTTTAACATATCATTAACAAAAGTGAGGATAGATATGTGCTAGCATCCATGCACCCAGCTGCCTAAGAGAGCTCCTATACATAATTTATGCAAGAACAAAGGCATAAAAACTTAAGACTACAACATAAAACTGGTCAGAGCCATTGACTGATCAGATTTTAGAGACAATAAGGAACAGAAGGAACCTATATGCTAAGCCCCAATCAAAAGGAATACCAATAAGATGGTTACAATCCAATAACTAAAAGCTAGTACCCATTTTAAACTTGATGGCAATGTCAAAGGTCACACAATCTAGATTATTGGAAACTTGTATATAATCCCTACAACCAAATGCTAGCTACTATTTTAAATGCAATGGCAACATGAAAGCTCCGCTCATTCTACATAAGTGGAGAAGTCAGCTCCATTTCTTTCACAAGATCTGGTTAGTTGGAAAAGTTACAAGTTTCTATTGCATAATTGATGGGTGATAAGATTCAGAGTAAAAAATACTCAAACTTACTGGACTCATGGTAAAGCAACTCTCAAACAATTACAACATCTCACCTTCCACACAACATTCTGAAAATCCTAGACACCACTCAAAACGCATATCCTTGCAATTTGGACCAGGAAGTGTAGGAAAAATTACTTACAATCCAGTGACGTGCACTCAATGGATTACAATCACGCATTGCTTGCAGTTCAGATCTGAGAAGTTCCTCTTCAGCATAAAATGCATTATTATGAACATTATCCTTCCCTGGTTCTTCAACTTTAAGATTCACCTCAACAACCTGCAAGAATGTATACATTTCTTAGTATTGCATGAACTTCCATTGAATAAACCCTAACTTTCTTGCTAAAGGAGCAAACAACAATGAAAAAGTCACTGCGATGATCATTGTTAACTTTTTTTGCAAGTTTAAATTTAAGTTACAACTGTCATGAACATGTTATGACAAATATAACACTATCATAGGATGCATTACAGACAGCATTTGTTAGTGTAATAAAGGAGCCAAAGCATAATAAAGGAATAATAACACAACTTACTTGATTAAATGCTTCACCAGGTTTACAATCAACTGCCATGTCCATGCGAGCCACAAAAAAGTGTTGATGAACAGGGGCATATAGTCCAGGAGCAATAGTGGTGCCATATTTTCGTGTTTCACCAGGCTGCAATGCTCCTAAGCTGAGAATCCCAGTGAGTTTAACCTCAGCTTCAATTTTACCATCCTAAAACAAGATGTATCATCAAAATTTTAAGTAACACAACTTTCAAAGTGAGGGGAAATTTACCACTATAAAGCTGAAGAAGATGGCATTGGACCATTAGATAGAACAAAAAAATATACATGACTATTTACAAGCATCCCTCATTCCAAGGACAACCCAATAAAAGAAAGGAGTGAAATATTCCTACCGTTGCTACTCAGGAAGCTTGCCTTATTAACCAGAGGCAGGCCTCACAAATAGATAAGAAGAGATATTAGTTTATCAGAACAAAGACATTTATGATAGCCAATTCATGCAAAGCAAAAAAAAGTCCCAGCAGACACCAACTTGCCTGATAAAAATGCCAGAAAAACCCATACTCATAGTTAGCCACAGTACATACAAAAGACACTGTTAGCCTTCTTGACCGTCGAACTTCTGCTAAACCTGTTCTCCAATCTTGATGCTTCCATAAGATCCCATGATCCTCTTCATGCAAACAAACACAATTCTCAATTGTTTCAACACCTCCAGTGAAATTTGTAAAATGAGCATCAAAGTACTTGATATATCCCAAACAATCACAACCCTACAACAGATAAGTTACGGCAAATCAGGGGAAATTCAACTTAAATTAATGAAATGGAAGATCTATATGAAACTTTAACATGAAAACAAAAACCACAAAAGAAGTGCCAAACCTTTTTAAGAGAATGTGCATTTTTACCCAGCCCATCTTCTCCTGCATCAAATGCATTCTTCCTATAATGCGGATCATTTGGATCTCCATAAGGAACCACCATTTCAACAAAACTTAATCTATGGGCTACAGGCCTCCGACCACGATTACCATCAACATAAGCAACAGAATAGATTACCAGACCCTCCCTAGGAGTGAAACCAATCCGGAAATTCCACTGAAACCAGAAATTAAAATAAAATTGATGTTACTACAACATGTTGAACTGATAAAACTTATAAATATAGTTTCACAAGCAAGCACCTTCTGCCATTCAATAAATTTCCCATTAACACGAAAGCTGGGACCTTCAGGCTGAATGATTTGTAGTGGTTTCACATCACTCCGATCAACACCTCCCCGTGTTTCACCAGCCGTATAATTTCTTAAAGGATCAGCTGGTGGAAGGGGAACAAGTTTACGGTCTTCAAATTCAATTACCACCATATTTTGCATGTCAACAAGAACATGGATTCCCTCAACTGGACGAGCATAACCATTTTCCATGGGGCAGTCACTCTCAGTTCTGCAGAAGATAAGTGGTTTAGCAAGTCTTCGGCTAGGAGCATCAGCATTGCTATGATAACCCACACACCTATAGAAAAAGGCAAGGCACAATATTGTTTTAAGGGTAAGAAACTTGCACATGATTTTATAGAACATCCATGTGAAAGAAATCTAAATATGATCACTGACCAGGGATCAACCATCACAAGATCCATATCCTCAATGCCCCTCTTCTTCATTGCCTCTCGAAATGGAGGGAAGTCCTTAACAACAGCTTCACATTCAGCATATTCCATAGCATCCTATAATTTGAGAAGGACGTTGACAAAGAAACATGCCAGTTATAGATTTATAGACATGTTGGGTGCAAAAACCATAATAGGGGACAAACACAACACAGATTAGCAGGTAATTAAACAAACAATATCCAATCCATATAAATAACTAAACAAACATATATCAAGACTTGGTCACTTATAGAAAGTGTTCTGATAGCATTTTGTGGACAGTGGACCTACTCCAATTTTGCTGAGTGCATCTGTAGTCTGCACCTACTGGCTTTCTGTTGATAGTCATGATCTTGTCAAAAGAACACAATACTGGCATTCTAAAGAAGCGGTTTCATATAGATCTTGATGAGAACCGCTATACAAAATCCAATTGAATCAAAGGAAGTTCTTTCAACACAGAACTTTGAGACACAGTCTAAATTATAGTCACAATTAATCAGCACCTATGACATCACTTTTAGATTCTTAAAAGAGAAAACACATATTTACCATGGGAGGTTGGACATTTGGAACAACTTTAGATGAAATGACTTTGCCCCTGTGGTGGCCTCCTCGAGTTGCAGCATGAACTTCTGACAACTCAACAGTCCATATACTTGTCTCATTGGACCTTTTGTTGTACACAACAAGTCTTGCTTGTCGGGGAGGAAGTTTACTAGGAATGAGAGGTCCACCCTTTGTCCTGGGAAGTAATGAAGGCTGGAAAGGAGGGAAGAAATATGCATCTGCCAATGCAACAACATGTTTATCTGGTTCTACCAAAACCACTTCAATAAAGCGCATGCTATCTCTCACCTAAAGAAAGAAAATACATATTTCATTTCTTCCATAGAAAAAAGAGCTTAAATGAATTTCTCACTAAAATGATAGCACAAAAGATTGAAGCTGCAATTCAGGTCAAACATAGCTTAAAATTTTTTACCTCAGGGGTTGCGCCAGCTGCCCTCACAGTTGCCACTGCCACTGAGATTTCAGCAGCAGACAATGGATCCAAAGGATGGCTGGTTTGAGCCCTTGGCATGATTGAAATTCCTATGCAACAAAATCACCAATTTTAACAAGAAACACATAATCCGAATAATGCCAGCCAATAGGATAGACAGAGAAATGCTAAGTTCAGAACTCAATAGCAGACTAGTAGTAAATTATGGAATTTTGGTATTATATAATAGTTTCCTTCGACGATCAATTTGAAGAAATAAAATGAAACCAAGTCACAAGCGTCTTCAGATGCATGACATCAAAGAAATAATATAAAACCGATTTATATATATATATATATTTATTTAAAAAACAAGCGTATAGGAAGAGGAAGGAAAATCAAAAACATATTCTTTAATAGCAAAGAAAATGTTGTGAAGTTAAAGAAAAAAAATGCAAAATTCTTACTTGGGACCCAAAAAGACAAAGACCTTCCCTTCTTTGACTTCATCTTATCAACTACATAGCTTTCGTAAATAGAGCTTGCCAATTTCTTGCAAACTCGAAACAACCAGGAGGAAAAAGACCAGGCAAATATTTTGCAATATAGCATTCATAACAAAGAAAAAAAAAGTAGAGGATTATCCAACTACACTGAAGAAAAAGATAAGTCAATTATTTTGAACAGTGTTTAAAGTTTAAACCTTTGGTAGTAGCGATCTTAGCAGCGGAAGGATCCGAGATGGGCTCAACAGGGCGGATCAAGGTTGCCATGGAGGCTGTCTTTGGGATGGGATCCTCAGACGGGACTGGCCCAGAGCCGACTGCAAGACTCCAATTCTGCAAAACCTCGGTAGAGGAGGAAGAAGAAGATGAAGAGGTCTTCTTGCTGACGTCGTCGTTGGTTTTGGGAATGCAACAAGGCGTCGCCTTTTCCTGAGTTGAGGCCATTGCAAAGGGTTAGCAACCTCACCGTATCCACCGTAGTATTTGTCACAATAGTATTCTACTGACATACAGCAAATACTATGCGTCTGTTTTCGTGTTTTCTTTTTTTATTCTGAGCTTCTAACCTTCCACTCGAAAAGCTTTGTATTATTCTCTCGCTGCCCGGATCAACCCAAATGGGAAACGATAATGAAAAATGGTTTTGCTTGCAGTTGCAGATCGGTTTAAGACAAAAAGAGGAGCATTAGTTTTCAAGTGAAAGACGAAAACAAAGCAGAAGTGGGCTTAGTTTTGGTACTTTGGTTGGCTGGCTTGCTTGCTTTATAAAGAAAAGTACACCTTAGGACAGAGCATGGACTTTTACTACAAGACAAAGTCAAAAACAAAAGTGGAGTTCCTCCCTGGGAGTATTGTTCATTCCTCTGATCGTTTTCTTCATTATAATCACTATATGAATTCAAAAATTGACTAAACCGTAGAAATTTGAATAAACAAAATACTAGTGAAAAACGTGAGGGATGGGATTGACAATAGTAAGATTCGAATAGGATATGGTACTATGCCTTTTGGCTTATTTTCTTTCTAAATTATGATTTTTTAAGAGATATTTTTAAAAATAATTCTCTTTATAATTTTAACTATTTTTAATCAAATTGAACAAAATTACCCTTAATGAATTTATACGTCATGTACAAAAATATATTATACATCATGATTAGATTATTACAAGTCATATGTAAAAACATGTGACACGCTATGTACAAAAACATGTGATACGTCATATACAAAAATATGTGACACGTCATGGTTAGGTTGTTACACATCATATTAAAAAAATACTGTTGTTATACATCATGTACAAAAACATGTTACACGTCATGGTTAAAAAAGATTGTTACACGTCATGTTGAAAAAAAAATACTGTTGTTACACACCATGTTGAAAAAATATTATTATTACTCGCTATATTTGAAAACATTTTGTTACACTTTAATGTCTAAAATGTTGTTGTTACTTACAAACCAAAACTTCAAATCCTCTAAACTCTTTTCATTTTTTTTGACAATTTGACACCGATTAAAATGTTTCTAACATATTTTCATAAATCAAAACATAAATTTTTTTTATCTAAAACACCTATTTCAACTAAAAATAAAAAAAAATTCTTTGAAAGCCTAGGTTTATATATTTTAATTTTTTGAGTTTATTGGTGTCTAGGTCCCGAATTGATTCAATTAAAAGCTATTTCAAACATCTATGATCATTTCTGCCATTTTAGTTTTACCCAAAATATCTAAAAATCAAAATTTTCAAATAGCCACCTACCCAAGCACATCAAAACCATTGCTTAGTGTCTTGAAAGCACAAGAAAGAGAAATATGAAAATGCGATAGAGAGAAATTGGAAGCATAGTAGACGAATGCCGAAAAGAGAAATCGATAAAATTTGAGAGACTGGGATGGTGAGAGAGAGAAATCAAAAACACAAATTGAGAGAAATTGTGATGAATGGTTTAATTTATTTGAAATAGTTTTAAGAGCATTTTTGTCAAGTCATAGCTAAATATGGCTAAACACAGTTAAATTTATTTTGATAGTTATTTTTAAAATGTCCTTATCAAGAAAGACTATTTCTCATAATTTTCTCATTTTTTAACTTTGGAAATTTTACGTTAAGCACGTGTATAATTGTGTTTACTTTTTATATTCATCCAATAACTTATGAAATTAAGTATGTATGTTTGTGTAATAAAACAGATTGGAAATGGAATAGCTATTTTGTAAAAATAAAATAAAGGATCATCGATATGCACTTTTTGTGATCAGATCTAATCAAAGAATGTCGGATTTGACGTTTTTGCTTCTAAATATGGTCGAGGAGCACTAGATTTGACGCTTCCACAACCAAATGCAATAAGAGGTATCGAATCTGACTTTTTCACAATCTAATTTGGATGGAGAGCGCCAAATCGACGGTTCTGCTACTAAATCTGATAGCGAAAATACCAATATCGTCGTCCGTTATCACTTTTCACCACCTTCTACTGTCTTTCGCAATGGAGGAAATTTAGTGAAAGAAGAAGAAAGGCAAATGGCAGAGAAAAAAAATCAAGAGAAACGAATAAATTCTAAAGAAAATTGTGAGAAATAACATTCCTTATAAGCTCAATTCAAAAATATCATTTTTTATAATTTTAACTATTTTTAATCAATTTTTGGCATGACTTGATAACAATACCCTTTTAAACAATTTCAAACAAGTTAAAATGGTTTCAGTTTTCTCTATCCCATCATCCAGATAAAAATTTTAAAATTAAATCTCAATTTCTCTCTCTGGTCAAATACTGTCAATCTTGCCATTCGGAGATGACATCAAGTTCTTTCTTATTTTATTTTATTTTTTTAGATAATGGATCTTGGGGTTCTCAAGGACGATGAACAACGATTTTACTCTTCTATGGTGATTGCGGTAGTATGATGAATTTGGTAATTGGATGCTTTTTGGTGATGACTTGTTTTGAAACGTGTGTTGCAATCGAGATGCCTGTGTTGATGAGTTGGATCAGATTGGTTAAGATGATGGGCTCAGGGAAAAGAAATAGCTGAAGTATTTTTGATGGGTTTTATAGTGGTTCACGATTTTGTTGTATCTGGGATTGGGATGATTGTTAAGCATGTTTGCTGGAGATTTTGATTTTTTTTATAGGATTTTGAATTGAAATTGTTCAAGGAATATTTTATAAAGGGAGTATATTTTGTTTTTGCATAAGGGGAGTGAGCAAGGCCCTCCCGATAGGGATTTATTTTGTCTTGCTTTGGAAGGTTTTGGAGTTTTGTAACCTATCTTTTATGAAATGCATAATTTCATGGCTTAGCAAAAAAAAAGTACGTGTTTTAGATTCTTGAGTTTATTGGTTTATTTACAGAATCTCAAAATTAAAGAATTGAAGTTGATTAGACTGGTTTTTAAGTATTGCGAAACTAATTTTTAGGTATTATGTGACTTAATCACTGCATGACTGGTTTTTAGGCATTACGTGACTAATTTTTAAGTAATGCCTAAGTCACACAATGCTTTACTAACTAGTCACGCAATGTTTTATTAACAAGTCATGCAATGCCTTACTAACAAGTCACGCAATGCCTATCAACTAGCCACGCAATACCTTATTAGAAACTAGTCACACAATGCTTTATTAGAAACTAGTCACATAATGCTTTATTAGAAACTAGTCACGCAATGCCTTATCAAAAACTAGTCACGCAATCCCTATCAACTAGTCACGCAATGCCTTATCAGAAGCTAGTCATGCAATGTCTTATCAAAAACTAGTCACGCAATGTCTTATCAAAAACTAGTCACGCAATGCCTTATCAGAAACTAGTCACGCAATATCTTATCAAAAACTAGTCACGTAATGCCTTAAGTCAGTCACGCAATGCCTAAAAACTAGTCACATAATTCTAAAAAATCACCAAAACTACTGAATTCCATTTGACAAGATCAACAACTTCAAATGATACACTATATTCCATTTAACAACATAATTAACGAATATGAATACTCAAAATATTCAAAGTTTTTCTTCATATATAAAAAATCACTCTAAAATACTTCAAAATGCTCAAAACGCTTACAGATTTTCTTCTTGTATCAAAACTTACTCCAAAATGCTCAAAATGCTTAAACGTTTTTCTTTTTGATAAGGAATACTCCAGAGATGAATAGTCTGGTGAGGAAAACTAAAAAAATATGAGGCAGTTTGAGGTACAAACCTAAACATACTTAACCAATTAATAGGTTTCGGGTTAAGACCCGAAGCCAAATAAATATGTCGATTTCATTAAGGGTAATTTTGTTCAAATTTTAATTCTCTTGGCTAAAAACAGTTAAAATTATGGAGAGATCTATTGTCAGAAACACGTTATGCATAGGGCCCATTTAAAAAAAGAACTCTAAATTCTAATTTATATTGTATAATAATTTTTGTAATTGATGGAAGATGTTTTTGTCTATTAACATTTTTAACTTATTTCTTGCCTTTAAGAATATTCATCACTAGCCCTTACCAAGGTAGTTAGTAATTGCTATTCCCTCCCTGAATGGATATTCCTTCTAAACAAATAAAACTTTAAAAAAGATTAGGAACAGAAATGAATATCTATATAGGAAAGAATGACTATTCTATTTTCCCAATCAAACGTGTTGTAACTAATTTGAAGTGACTTATAACATTATACTAGTAACTTGTATAATTTTTTAATCATATTATATGTTTTTTCCTGCATAATGTTTGAAAAAAATCCTTGGACTATTTTAAGAAAAATCAAATAAATTTTTATTTTTTTATTACTTCAATTAAGTTTATATATTTTTTTATTAAATAAACTTTTATAATTAATTATTGATTAGTTGTCATTAATTAAAATACTACTTATTATTTTATATTAACGTGAAGGGTGAAAAATGTTATATAACTATGTTATCATGCTTCATCATTTTCTATTATAATATATGAGTATGTCCGGTCAGTACTGCGTGACATATTATAACTAATGACACTTTGACTAACAACAAGTAATTAACCATATGAGGAAATTACGAGGAATAGTCTTTCTTGATAAAAACATTTTAAAAATAACCATCAAAATAAATTTAATTGTTTTTAGCCATATTTAGTTATGACTTGACAAAAATACCCTTAAAACTATTTCAAATAAATTAAACTATTCATCACAATTTCTCCCCATTTGTGTTTCTGATTTCTCTCTCACCATCACAATCTCTCAAATTTTATCGATTTTTCTCTTCGACATTCGTCTGCTATGCTTTCGATTTCTCTCTCCCGTATTTTCATAGTTCTCTTTTTTGCGCTTTCAAGACACCAAGCAATGGTTTTAATGTGCTTGGGTGAGTGGCTATTTGAAAATTTTGATTTTTAGGTATTTTGGGTAAAACTAAAACGGTAGAAATGATTACAGATGTTTGAAATAGTTTTTAATTGAATCAATTCGGGACCTAGACACCAATAAACTCAAAAAATTAAAATTTATAAATCTAGATTTTCAAAGGAAATTTTTTTATTTTTAGTTGAAATAGGTGTTTTAGATAATAAAATTTATATTTTGATTTATGAAAATATGTTAGAAACACTTTAATCGATGCCAAATTGTCAAAAAAAAAAAAAAACGAAGAGAGTTGAGAGGATTTGAAGTTTTGGTTCGTAAGTAACAACAACATTTTAGATATTAAAGTGTAGCAAAATATTTTTGAATATGGCATGTAACAATAATATTTTTTCAACATGGTGTGTAACAACAATATTTTTTTTTCAACATAGCGTGTAACAACCTTTTTTAACTATGGTGTGTAACATGTTTTTGTACATGGCGTGTAATAATAGTATTTTTTTAACATGACGTGTAACAATCTAACCGTGGCGTGTCACATGTTTTTATACATGACATGTCACATGTTTTTGTATATGACATGTCATATGTTTCTGTACATGGTGTGTAACGACTTAACCATGGTACGTCACATGTTTTTGCACATGAAGTGTAACAACCTGATCATGACGTGTAATATATTTTTGTACATGATGTGTAACATCATAACGTGTAATTTTATTAAGAGTAATTTTGTCCAACTTGATTAAAAATAATTAAAATTATAAAGAGGGTTATTTTTGAAAACATCTTATCTTTAAGAGTTATTTTTAAAAATACCTCTAATCATATTGTACCTAACGTAATAAAAAAATAAAAATTTATTTAAATTATCTTAAATAATTTATTTTTTTTAAAAAATACTATATTTTTTTAATCAAATTTAATCAAATAACATAATTTGTTCTCAGTTAGACTCTTATTTTACTAAAAAACCAAAGGATTGTTAAAGCATGAAGTCAAGATCTCTACTAGCCCTTAGTTTCGATGAAAATCTATTAAAAAAGTTGATGATATTTCTAAAGCATAAGCCCAAAATGGCCATTTTAATTTTGCACGATCACCAATGTCATTATCATGCATCACTATGCATCGTCAGTTGATTATTGAATTTAAACAAAATAAAATGACACAGTATGTTGCTTGTAGCAACTGCACCTTATATATAAGCCTTCACATTTTCACAGTAATTGAAATGTACGGCGCACAACTGGAACACACTGTATTGCAAAAAAACAAGTGCAATTTTGAAGGCATGTTGGCCACACGTCAAGCACTGAAGAAGTTGCTTTCCTACCCCAGACGGCCAATACCTAACCCAACCACTAATCACCCTATGACATCCCAACAATGAATCTGCTCTCCTTTCCCTTTTATGAAAGCCCCCACCCCCCACCCAGCTGGTCGTTTCCCTGCATGATTTGCATGCTGTAAATTTGGTCTCGTGATTAAGACTCACGACCAAAGTATTGAATGACGATAATAAATGGTAATGATAATCCAAGCCAAGTGGGTGTCGTTATTATTGTTTTAGACTTTTGCTGGATATAAAGCTCCAAAGTACACAAAAGCTGGAGAAAGTTAAAGCTCAAAGCAACGGATTCAAACCACGTTGATGGTGGCACGATCCATTGATCTTTAATTCTTGCTTCCTAAAAATTGTTAACATAAATAAAATAAAATGGTAATAAGACATAATCATACCAAAAAAAAAAACAAGAGTTCTAGGTTTAGCCAGGTTGAGGTATGTTTCGGTATAGAGTGAGTTTATGGGCTTTGTCTCAAATGGGCTAGCTGGACTATTTGATGCCTTAATGTTAGTTAAGTTAAGGCCTAGTTCACTAGCTGGCTGACTGCGTCCCTCAGTCCCTCGAAGCGGCCCCATGCGCCAAGGCCCAGTTCCACAATTCACTGAGGGCGGTACTGAAACAACGATCACGCCTTCTGACAAGAGACCATTGTCCCCAGACATGAACAGTTCATCGCTTGACAAAAAAAACAAAAGGAAACCAGAAAATTATGATGAAGAATCGAGAAAAAAAAAAGCAGGGAGTTTACAAATGTCGGGCTAGAAAGAAAATAAGAAAAGGATCTTCCATCAGGTGGACCTGTGCAGGCGATAATGCAACATCATTCTAGGCTTTAATTACCGAGCATACCCCTATCATATTTTCCAGGACAAGGATTTTGTCAATTTTTTTGCGGCCGCTTAAGTTCCAGTGCTGTGGCTGGCTCTCATTAACTTCAGCGGCCTGCCACTACAATTCTTCTGTAGCAGGCTTGTGGTAAGTTAAAACTAGTGCTACAAAGTACTAACAGTCGAGGAGAATTTTTTTTTTGTCCCCCGGCTTTTAAACAAGTTATCCAACTATGCATACGTTCAAAGTTCGAATGAAACAATCCAAAAAAGAATCAACTAATTATAGTACTAGCATTGGTTTTGCAAGAGTAACAATGTATATATTCTATTATTGTAGTCTCAGCAGTGTTCTCTTGTCATTACCAGGTTTGAACGTACGAAGACTGAAATCATTCTGCCTATTTGTCTTTCAATCTCCTTTCTTTTGTGACGCACTTCTGTCTGTTTCCCCTTGTTTCCATGTTTTGAGGCTTTTTGAAGTGAAGTGACCATCACCTCATTCAATAATTTAGCACTGAAGACACCTGATCAGATATGGGGTTTCACTGGTAGTTTTTACGACATCGTGAGTTTCACCTTTAACAAGTTTTGATTGCCTAGAAAACCAAAAGCGAACAAGCTCAAAATGATGTAGTTGCTGATAACATTAATTAATTTACATTTTATATACGAGAAGGAAGACAGAAATGATGCTTTTCCTGAAGCCATGGATCTTATATAGGAGTTCCGTGATTGAATATTACGCAATTTATAACATTTGGAAGCTACAGGTTGTTTTACGAGGGTCCAATGGTTTACAACTGAGTCTGCATACGTATTGCTCATTAAGGTCTAGCCTCATTCTGCATATCCATCGCACATTAAGGTCATTTCATTCACAAAAGTTTTAAAAAGAATAGTTAAAACTTGAGAGCAAAAGCGAGATAGGCTTAGTTAATTATTGAATTTTTTTGGGATGGATTTTGGAGTATCTTGATCATGAAAAAAAATCATTATACTTTGTCAAATCTATAAAGATTTGATGGTGTATCTCCAAAGAGGTAACTTTATTGTTATTGTTTTAATAATTGTGAATCTTGAGTTTTGGATTAAAAATTTGAGATATTAAATTTTGTAATTTACTTATTTCTTAAAATAAATTTAATTCCAATTTTGCCCTTAAGTTTTTTTACCTATGTGAAAGGGGGTTTTGTGATAAAGAGAGAGGAAGTATAGCAAATAAGTAAAAAAATGCACAAGGCGATAGAGCAAGATTGGGTTAGTCCTTGAAGCACTAATGTCATAATAAGTGAAGGAAAATATATAAAGTAGTTAGGGGTGGATGGTCCTATAATTATGGGGCTACAGCTTCTCAAAAATTTTAAAAAATTTTATATATTATATATATTTTAGTGACAGTCTCAAAATAAGTTTTTATTTAATAATTAATATAAATAAAGAATAACAAAATAACCTCACAAGCCTCACTCAATTTTATCCTAATTCTTAAATTTCTCTACACCTTTTTCTTTTTTTCTTTTTCTCTTTCACTTTTCTTTTGTCCTTTCATTTTTACTTTACTCATTCTATGTAACTCACCACCGAAATAGACTTTATTCTTTAAGAAAGATTTACGAGCTTGTCAGCTTGGATAAGGAAAAATGGGACCACTTGCTACCATTGTGTGAAATTAAAAGGAGGTAAATTTTTTTTGACTTTTTTTTCTATTTATATTATTTGTTTATTTTTTCATTTCGATTTTATTTGCTTATATGTTTTGAGTTTCCATAAATTTTCTTCTCCAAATTTATACGAACCATCAATCATGTTCTTTTTCCTTCTTTTTTGTCATGTGGGTTTTATCTTTTATCTACCGTGTTTTTCTTTTTACTGTTAAGTGAATTTTATTTTCTATTATTTTAGTCTTTAAAAATTAAAATTATTATGTAATTCTCAAATATAAGTTGTAGTATTGCATTGGTGGCTGTTACTTAAAATTTTATCAATATATCATTTTTTTTAAAGATTAAGGTGAATTTCATTAAACACCAAAACATCAATACAATATGCATTCAACAAATTGCATGTACTAAGCCCATCATAATACAACTACCCTCCCAACACCTCTTGTGCATGTAGAAAGAGCCTCGTTAAAAACCTTCTTACGGAAAAAAGAGTGCCCTTCCATCCATGTATTTCTATTAAAATAAACATTCTTCTAACCCACCAACTCAACAAATAAAGACTACATATAAGATAAATCTTGTAATATTATGGTTCCTCCTTAACTTGGCAACTCCTTGGTAGTATTCCACAATAAATCATCTTCATTTAACAATTTTGCATACTGTGCTAATGAGTGAACAACCTTATTTGCATCTCTTAGGCAATGGACGATAGAAGTACAAGAAAGCATTTACATGTATATTATGCAATCTTCCACTATGTGTCCGACATTACCATTACAACTTTTATTCTACACCCAATGGACAATTTGTTGGCAATCCATTTCAACTTCATGCACTCTAACTCCTCTTTGGTAGCAGACGTGTAATGCCTAGACCATTGCTTTAGTTCAGCTTCATTCACATTTAAACAATGGGAAAACATTTTTGTTCCAATTATAATAGTCCCCCCCTCTTGATTTCTAACTATAAAGCTTGTCCTAACTTTTGCTTCACCATTCACTTGAAAAACTGCTGCGTTTATGTTCAGTTTAGTTATGTTAGGTATTCTCTAGTTTCTTATTCTATCATTTGTTCCAGCCATATTTAGCATGTCGATGAATTGGCATTACAGAATTGCCTTGCCATCTCATATCCCAATTCACCATAATTGTAGGATTAGTTCAGGGTTTACTTAAAAGTTAGGTTATTTCTAACTTTCCAGATGGACCACATCACACATACTATTTCTTCTACTTTTGTCTTTTCAATTGTATCTAATAACCTTTGCATCCGATCCCTAATCGAAGAAAAGTAGCTTGATATATCTTTAATACCCCAACGAGATACATCCTAAACCACTCTTGCAAAATAACAAGTACATAAGCAGTGAAAAGTTGTCTCCTTTTCAATTTCACATAATGGACATCTTGGATCCACATTTATCTTCCTTTTGACAAGCTTTGCTCTAGTTGGTAATGCACCTTTAACAAGTCTCTATGCAAACAGCAGAATCTTGTGAGGAATAATACAAGTCCACAACGTTTTCCATAATTAATTACTATAGTTCGATGAGCTTGCTCCATCATTGCCCACTAGCCAAGAGCAAAGAAGCTTATAGCCTAACTTCACCGTGTATTCACCATCCTTATTATCAAACCATATTTAGCGATCATTTTACTTTTTGATATTGAAAGGAATCGACAAGATTAGCTTGCTACTCATATGGAGGAAAAGAATTCTAAATTTTATTTTAATCCCTTATCATTAGATTTGTGTCTATGAGATTACACACTCTCGTTGAGTCATTAATTGTTTCATCACACATAAGAACTTGTCTAGGGGTGTCATATGGGATCCAACAATCCTTCCTCACCAAAATTTCCCTTCTATCACCCGTTCTCCAAATAGATCCTTTTCTAATAAGGTCTCGACTTTCCTTTAGGCTATGCCAAAGATAACTTGGATTAAAACCAATGAGACACCTCCACAAAATTTGCCATAGGGAAATATCCCACTTTAAGCACCTTGTAAGCTAAAGTAGGTACTCTTATCTGTAACCTCTAACCTTGCTTAGCTAACATGGCCAAATTAAAACATTTAGTGTCTCTAAATCCCATTCCACCAAAATGCTTAGAAGTAAACATATATCTCTAATTCTTCTAATGAACCTTATGCTCCTTGTCATTACCTCTCCACCAGAAATGAGCAACCGCTGAATCAATTTCCTTGCATGAAGTATCTGGAAGTTTGAAACAACTCATAACATAAATTGAGATTACTTGAGCCACTGACTTTATTAGTATTTCCCTTCATGCCATAGAAAGGAGTTTATTCTTCCAGTTTGATATTCATTTTAAAACTTTTTCCTTCACATAGCTAAATATTTATTTTTAAGATCCACCACAAATAAGAGGCATACCCAAATATATACCACCCCATTGTCCACTATTCACCCTCAAAATCTGGCAAATAGCTTCAGCCTTAACTTCCATAGTGTTTGCATTAATAGAATTGCAAATTTATCATGAGTTGATTTTTTGCCCATATGCATGTTCATACCAATCAAAAAAATTCTTAAAAGCCCATACCTCTTGAGTTCTCTTTTTGCCAAAAATCATACTGTCATTTACAAAGAAAAGGTGAGTGACATTTAGAACTCTTCTGCTAACTTTCAATCCAAATATACTCTTATTACATTTAGCTAATGTCAACATATTAGATAAAACTTCAATTATAATAACAAACAAAAAAAGTGATAGAGGGTTACCTTGGCGAAGCCCTTTTGGTCGTCCAAACATATCCCTTGGAGCTCAATTAATAAGGATCGAGTATGTTACAATAGAGATGCATCACATTATCATATTAATAAATCTCCCAACAAAGCCCATTTTCCTCAAAATTTCTTTTACAAAAACCCATTCCACTCTATATATGCATATCCAATTTAAGGGCAAAATTACCCACATTTCCTTGTGTTTTGTTATGCAAATAGTGAATAATCTCATGAGCAACTATAACACTATTTAAGATTAATCTACTAGGCACAAAAGCACTTTGATTTTTAAAAATGATATGTGGGAGTATAGTCTTCAATCTATTAGTGATCACCTTAGATGCAATTTTGTAAATCACATTATAGAGACTTATTGGTCGATATTAACTCACTTGATCAGGTTGGGTAGTCTTTGGGAATAGAGCTGTATGGGTATGGTTGATTACTTTAGGTTCAATTCTTTGCTCCAAGAAATCAACAACAAATCTATGAATGTGTTTTTCCATTAATCTCTAATATCTTTGAAAAAACAAAGCAAGCGGATTGTCTGGACTTGGGGCCTTTGTGGGATGCATTTGGAACAAAGCAGAATAGACCTCATCTATTGAGATTTCGCAAGTTAGATCTTTATTCATCCTTTCTTCAATTCTCTGTTGCACCATAGCCAATACTTTTTCCACCATTGGCGGTAGTGAAACGGTAAATAGTGTAGAAAAAAAATTCATTTAACTCTTGAAATAATTCTTCTTGTTTCTCCACCTATTCACCATTGTTCTTTCTTAATGCCCAAATGGTATTCTTTTCTTTTCTTTTTGAAGCCCTTCCATGAAAGAATTTTGTATTTTTATCCCTTTTCCTCTTTGCTATTTGTTTCTGAATTATTTGTTTTCTATCCATTTTGGCTTGTGCTTTTTGCAATATGTAAGTCTGATTCCTTTTAGGCATTGCCTTTTTTGTTTCCTAACTACTGTGTCAACTGCTCAATTATGTTCATTTGACTCACTGGGAATCTATTGTCAACTGAGTGTTGTCATGTGCATTGGTTTTTGCTTTCATCTTGTGTATAGGAAGATCATGGCTTCCTTGTACATAACTATATTTATTAGGTACATTTTTTATCTGATGAGATTCGATTCAAGTACATCTTAAAGTTCTTTTCTTTTTCTCACATTTTTTTCTTTCACCTTTTGTAACAGGCTTTGCTTAATCAAATTCACTTTTTCTTTCATCGTACTTAACTGTTCTATGAATCCATTCAAACTTTGCTTAGATAAGTTCTATTCCTCTGAAATTATTCTTTCACAATTTTCATATTGGACCCATGATGCTTCAAAGTGGAATCTTCTTTTCCATTTTACCCTTCTCTGGTGAAATAAGTAAATCATCACAGTTACATGGTCTAAAGCTCCCACGACTTTATTAAAAACTGCTACCCTCAAAAATTTTTCACACCATGAGTGATTTGTAAATGCCCTGTCAATCTTACATCAAATGAAATAATCTTCTTCCCTATTATTCCACCACATAAATTATGGTCCTTTGTAGCCTAAATTTCACCAATCACATTAACTATAAACCTTCCTAAAAGCCTTTATTTCTGCTTCACTCCTCCTTGAAGCTCCTTTGTTTCCACTAGGATACATAATTTCATTAAAGACTTCTACATAGAGCCATTGACTCTGAGACTATGAATTAAGGAGTCGTACTATACCCCAACTTATTGGCTTATTTGAGACATTCAGATTCCCATAAAGACCAGTCAATCACCAAGTTTCCCCTTTCATCATAATTTCTGAATTTATGTGGTTTATTGAAAAGGATTAAACCTTCAATGTTGTACCTTGCTTCCATGCCAAAGCGAAACCTTTAGCTTTTCCAATTGCATCTACTATTAAGCATGAATCCATACCAAAAAGTAATCGTAGCTTTTCCATATCCATACCATTTTTTTAAGCTCCCTTAGAAAGACTACATCGGGGATTTATGCTTCACAAATATTTGAGTAGCATATGAATTGTTTGAGGATTCTCGAGACCTCAACAATTCCAACTCATAATCCTCATTCGTGCAAGCAGTGCAAGCCTTGTAGACCACTATGCATCGCTAATTCCAACAAAAAATTTGCTACCATCTTGAGTTTCTTCTCGACTTTAGCTTAATCTTTGTTCATCTCTGCAAGCTTTATTTTATTTTTGTTCAATCCAATTACTAAATTGTCAATCTCGCCTATTGATTCCATTGAATCTTTATCTGCATAATTGTCTATGTGATTATCAAACACATCACTTGCATCCTTTTTACCACTCGAGTTCTATGCATGAACCCTCTCTGTCAAATCCTCCACCTCATTCTGTTCTAATTTTGCTTTTCGTCACACTAAATTAGTCCCAACAACATTTATCTCCTCTATCTCTCTCGTTTCCATTCCTAATATTTCATTTAAGGTTTTTTGTAGCTAATTGATTACAATTATCTCCTTTATTGATCTGACTTAACTTTTCCATAGTTATAGTCGTATTTTGTTGGCCATTCGCATTATTCTGTTTACTTCCTTCAATGATAAATTTTGCCAATTTCCTCCTTAATGGTGCAATCATAAAGAATCCACATTGATGCTTCACTTCTTTCTCATTTTCATTCGAAAATGAACTAGAGTAGTCCTTCTCATTGTGCCTTAAAATTCCACATCGATAACAAAATCGTGGTAAATGTTCATACTAAATACTTGCCTATTTAATCTGACCATTATCAAGAGAAAGCATAATTCCCCTACGTAACGGTTTTGTCAAGTTTAACATTACATTGATATGCAAAAATTTGTCTATGAGATCTTTTTCATCACCATCTACTTAAATGAACTGCCCTACCAAATTGCCTTTAACAATAGTACTATCTAAAACCATAAGTTTAGTTCAAACACTAGTCACATGAATCTGAAACTCCTCTTTACCAAAATCTATTTTATCTAGCTCCATATATTCCTCATCAAATTCTTTCAAAACCACTAGGTTTTTATCAAAACTCCATGATTTTCCAACTTTCACCCTGTTGTAATCACCCTTTTCTTTGAAAGAGAATAAAAACATATTTTCCCTTATTTTTTTCATAGACAATTTTCCTCTCAATCTCCATATGGACCTAGGGTTTTAAACATAGCTTGTTTGTTCACTTTCTTTATTTGCCATAAAGAACCCAATAGGCAAAAGCCTTGTCGAACCCTAGATAAGCATTCAACTTCCTTACGTTTTTATTCACAATGGACATATTTTATCCTTTAATAATTTAAAACTCTTCCATTTTTCATGTAATTCATCCATCTTCTCCTTCAAATCAATACCTTTGAATCATAAAATCTACACTAACTTAATTACTAAAAGCTAAAATTTGACATTTCAGATTTGGCGGCAGCCTTATTTATCACAAGACGTCAACTCTCATAAACCTTAGTTTAGAGAGACCCCTTTCAAATCTTGAATATTGAATGCTTTTTTTTTCTAATGAAATTGTTACAAAGGGTTTAGCCTAAAGTAGATGAATTTATAGCAATTTGTAAAGTGAAAAAGCCAAAAAAAAAAAGATGGTTACTACTTTGAATTTAATATCAGGGGATTTTATAGCCATTTAGCTTAGAAAATCTTTATTTACTTTTTTTATTAATCCTAATTATATAAGAGGAAATTATTTTGAGTATATTTTTTTATGTGCTTTACATTTTATATTTAGTTGAAAGGAAATTATCTTATGTAAATATAAGAGAAAATTATTTTGAGTATTTAGTCTTTAAACAATCTTGATTATATAGGACAAAATTATTAATTTTGTATATCATATTTAACTATTTATATTTTATACATTATAGTTTTATATTTAATATTTTAAGTTTAAATAAAAATAAAATAAGAATATTGAATGTTGACTGCTTTAATTTTTTTTTAAAGTTTAATTAAAGTATGAGTAAATTGAAAACAATGGATAAATTCTTTAAAAGAAAATAAGCAGATTGTCTAAATAATTCTTCTACACTTGAACCATTAAGCCTCAATGCTTCAACTCATGAATAAGAGCAATGTAAATCAAAGCATCTAAGACTCAATCCTGAAGAAATGGATGTTTTTCATATGGAACCTGATCCTGGATTATAATTAATGATATGAAAATTTCCTATCAATCAAAGGGATAAATTCATCGTAATTATCCCAAAGTGGGCCATGTCAACCCATTTTTAAGAAGTATCCTTTTATCAGATGATGATCACCCTCATCATTTTCAAGCTTCTTGAATTTGAATTATATCTTTCTTGGTTAAAGTATTCTTATGACAAAGATGTTATATTTTGTTTGCCATGCTACCTTTTTTATAAAAAGGCCTCAAATCGTCCAAGTACAAATGCATTTATTGAAAAATGGTTTCAAAAGTTAGAAGAAAGTAAATAGTGGAGAAAATTGTCCACTTTTGAATCATGTTGGGAAAAATCCAAATTCTCCATTTAATGTTGCTATAAAATCTTGTGAGAATTTATTGAAAAAGTCCCAACATATTGATAGGCTTATCAAAAGACAAGTATCAGAAGAGATCATGAATAATCGACTTAAGCTTAAAGCTTTCATAGATTATGTTAGATGGTTAACTTTTCAAGTTTGTGCATTTAGAGGTCATGATGAAAGTACATCTTAAAAAATAAAGGAAATTTCATTGAAATGATGAAATTGTTAGATCTTACAATGATAAAGTTGATAAGTTTGTTTTGGAAAATACTCCACGAGTTGCTAAGTACACATCCAAGGATGTTCAAAAGGAGATTTCTCATATTTGGCTAATATGGTGAGAAATTCAGTTAGAAAGAAGGTGGGAAATGCAAAATTTTGTATCATTATTGATGAAGCTCGAGATTAGTCTAAAAAAGAGCAAATGGCTATTATTTTGAGATTTGTTGATAGTGATGGTTTTTGAAATACCCCATACTTTGATATGGTGATAAATAAAGTTGATCGAATGCAAATTAAAGTCAATTAAAATGTTTAGAAGTGATAACAGACGAAAGGAGTAGTTTAGAATAAAATATTTCGCAAGTGAGAAAATAATAATAAAATAATAATAATTTTATCGGAGGAGAATTTGTGAGATAAAAGGCGATTTGGAAGTCAAGTGAGGTATAATAAGGTATTTTGGGTACCAAGGAGACAAGATAAAATTTTTTTAAAAAAATAATATTTTATTAATAAATTAATATTAAAATATTAATATTTAGCCGGATGTCGAAGTCAATCAAGAAGAAAGATCATATGGTTGATCCAAGTGGGGGAGAAGATGTCAAGCCCGACTCTATAAAAATATTTATCATGACATACATGTGATGGATAGCATGTTTGCATGCTAGGAGAGTCCCGAAAAATTTACAAAAGTCGGTATTGTACCTAGAGGTACAATAAAGTTGATTTAAGCCTCGAACTAGATCAAATAGAGAATTTACAATGAAATTAAGAATTTTAAAGTCCCAGAATGGGTTAATATGGTGATTCGGAGTTCGAGGATCAATTTGGAGTCAAA